>NC_041229.1:63679998-63692642 GCF_002837175.3 Physeter macrocephalus | reverse complement strand
AGGATCCCACATGCCGCGGAGCGGCTGGGCCCGTGAGCCATGGCCGCTGAGCCTGCGCGTCCGGAGCCTGTGCTCCGCAACGGGAGAGGCTGCAGCAGAGGGAGGCCCGCATACCACCAAAAAAAAAATAAATAAATAAAATAAAATAAAATAAAACATGGTCTTGACCAGAGAGAAAACTGAAAGAGTATGGCTGTCATGTCTTCATCAAAGCTCTCTAGGAAAGGGTCAAATATCCTTTGCTGAGCAGTAAGCTCTATTCTCCCTATTTTGACAGACCTACAAGTTCTGTGCCATGCGTTCTCCTGGCACTTGGACTTTGTAAACAAAACAGTAAAAACTAAAGTTATCCTTTTGTTTCACAAACACCTGTCCCTGACCTTGAATGCCTTCAAGTTAATGAGAAAATGATGCCCTGGGAACCCAGAGGGGTGGGCTGTGTGTGGGAAGTTAATGTAGTTCGGCTCCCAGTGGGGGCTGTGGGCACTACAGGGCAGACTCATTCCTGCGGTGGTGTCATTTCCAGGGTCAATAGGGTTCTCCTCAGCTGAGCGGGGGCTGGCCATGACATCATTGTTATTATTATTTTTTGACCATGACATTATGATGGCTGTGTTGTGCTTTTGTAATTCATGGCATTTCCTCTTCCAGACAGAAGATGTGGAGGGGAGCTAGGTGATTTCACTGGATACATCGAATCCCCAAACTACCCAGGCAATTACCCTGCCAACACAGAATGTACCTGGACCATCAACCCACCCCCCAAGCGCCGCATCTTGATTGTGGTCCCTGAGATCTTCCTGCCCATAGAGGATGACTGTGGAGACTACCTGGTGATGCGGAAAACTGGTGCGTCTCACCTGTCTGCTCCCCTCCCCTTCTGAGGCCAGCTGGAAAGCCTGATGGCACGCTGCCTGGCTTTATTATTTAAAACATTTTTATTGAAGTATAGTTAATTTACAGTATCATGTAAGTTTCAGGTGTACAGCACAGCGATTCAGTCGTGTGTGTGTGTGTGTGTGTATATATCTTTATGTATATACTTTTTCAGATTTTTTTCCCTTATAGGTTATTACATAATATTGAGTATAGTTCCCTGTGCTATACAGTAGGTCCTTGTTGGTTATGCCTGTCTTTAAATGGGAGAAGCAGGCCTAGAATGCCACCTCGTGTTAGAACAGAGATGGGACATGAGTTTCTAGAGTTTGCCAAGAAAACAAAATTTAGACAAAAACCACAGGTTGAGGCCTCCTGTTGAACCCTAGAGGAAGCGATCCTGCAGGTCAGTCTTCCCTCTGTGCTCACTGGGAACCCTCTTCCACAAGGACACAGAGTGTCAGTGAAGCTCATGCAGGGCTGACTTCCGGACCCCAGACACTTGCCTCACCCTGGGAAGCAGCTCATGGCTTAGGGACTGACCAAGACAAAGGGCATGGTCCAGCCAGGAGGGACCCACCTCCCATCCTGATGCATGACCCAGTGTCCATAAAAGGATGCTGTCATCAACGCAGCTTAGAGACAGTGTCATGAGGGGGCTCTGCCTGGATCTGAATCCCAGCTCCACCTCTTATTAGTTCTATGATCTTGGGAATACATTCGGGAACTTTCTGTGCCTCAGAGTGCTCATCTGTTAAAATGGGGATAATAATAGTTGCTACCTCATAGGGTTATCATGAGGAATAAATGCATTTTTATTTGTAAAGCACTTAGAATAATAATGACACATACTATGTAAGTATTCGCCATTCTTGTTAGTGGTTACAGTGTCTGAAGTCAGGTGTGGGTTTGAATCCTGAATTTTCCACATACTGGCTGTGTGACCCTGCGCAAGTAATTAATTTCTCCGTAAGTGAGATAACCACTGCACCAACTTCCTCTGATTTTGTGGGGTGGGGGTTAAGTGAGATAAAAGTCCATAAAGTGCAGAGCACACTGCCTGGTCTAAGGAACCATGCAGTGAATGGCAGAGATTATTACCAGGTTACAGCAGGTTAGCCCTGCAGTGTGAGGGCCCTGACCTCAGCTCCTGCAGTGAGTGCTGCAGCCTGGGCTGCTGCTGTTTGCCAGCCATGGGCCTTGCAGTTAGCCTTCCCTGGGGCCCACAGTCATGACTGTGGGCCTTACAAGGACTCAGCTGGTCCTGAAGAGCCCTTGTACATAACTTGTTCTGTGGTGTGAGTATTTGAAAAATGAGTGTTCATTGTCTGCAGGCTCAGTGATGAGTCTTGAACCCCATCCCCTCCAACTTCCCTTGGCAGCTTCGTCCAATTCTGTGACAACGTATGAAACCTGCCAGACCTACGAACGCCCCATCGCCTTCACCTCCAGATCCAAGAAGCTGTGGATTCAGTTTAAGTCCAATGAAGGGAACAGCGCCAGAGGGTTCCAGGTCCCGTATGTGACATACGATGGTAAGCACTGTGAAGCTCAGGCTGCAGCACGCGTAAGAAGGTTCGCTGCTTTGAACAGAATCAGCTCCTGGGCCAGCTGGTAGACTGCTGACAAGCACGCATGCTCATAAAGGCAGGCAGGATGCGGAGAAAGGACATCGCTGACTCACAGGTGCCAAGTTTTAAACAGGCATTTGGGGACACTGACTACAAGGATGAAAAGATGTTTTAGAAAGTAAATAAAAGTGAGCATAGCTTTGTGGGTCAGAACATGGGCGATGGAGTCAGCCAGGTTGGGTTTAATCTCTTCTGCAACTTTGTGGATGTTACTTACCAATCTCTAGGCTTCATTTTCTCAGTGTGTAAATAAGGATAATCGTTAGACATAATGTGAGAGTTCAATAGGATAATCCATAAAGGACTTGGTGCAGTGCCTGGCACATAGTAAATGCTCAATAAATATTAACTTACTACAATTGCAGCTTTTTGTATACAGAATCCTAGGGAATGAGGAGAAAGACCTGAGTTCTGGTCTTGTCTCTGCCACTAACTTGCTGTGTAACTTTGGGCAAGTTAGATGACTTCTCTGGTTTCATTTTCTTCTTGTTAAACGAAGGGGTGGCCTGTGTGAGCCCTGGGTCCCTACTAAGCTCTGAGACTTGGGTGACAGACATTTACTAGGAACACAAAATGAACTGGACCTTGTCCTGGAGGACCTTATAACCTAGCGGGGGAAGAGTTATCTGTTCATCGTGAATTTATTCATTCATCCATGCCACAAATATTTAATGAGCATCTAGTATGCCAGGTATTGGGTGAGGTGCTGGAGACAACATGGTTAGTGACAGAGACACAAAAAAGAATATGGTGTCATAGATGCTACAACAGGGCATGTACAAGGCTCTGTGTGAGACAGAAAAAGGGGCAGCCATTCATTTTGCATGGGTTTTTGGAAAGAATAGAGCAAAGTCTCAAGAGATTTGGGTCTTGAAAGAATATGTAAGTTTTCTTATAAATGGGAGGAAGAACATTCAGGAAAAGGGAATGACATAGGCCAAAGAATGGAGTACCTGGTATGCTGGGGACTAATGATTTTGCCAGTTGGTAGCGTGCATGGGGCTCAGCAGTGAGAGATGAGATTAGAAGCAGGTGGGGTTAGGCTATGAAGAGTCTCGAGTGCCAAGCTCAGAAGGGTGGACCTAATCTTATAGGGAGCCACTGAAGGTTTTTAGGCAGACAGGTGTGAAAAGTAGGTGTTTTGGAAAGACGATATTCTATGGAGTTCCTAAAAACACCTCACATAGTTTATTTCTAACATGTGACAAACTCTAGAATCATCATCCTGGTGCCTGAAACCATGTCAAACACTAAGACAAGGGCCCTTAGTATCAGACTCCTAGGTGGACACACGTGGCTCCCAGGTGGCTCTGCTGGGATTCAGAGCATCTTATCTCCCCAAAGGCAGCCAGCCAACAACCTCCCCCATCTAGGATCAGGAAGGAGCCAAAAAGCCACAGAGACTCCAGAACAAATGTCACCAAAGTTCACACATTTTAGTCAGGCTGTTCTCAACTCTGTGACACATGAAAACGTCTTGATTTTTTTTCTTTAATTCAAATAAAGGGTTGTAGCTTGAACCAGGGGAAATGACATATAACCCTGGTTAGGCCCACAGGAGTGTGTCTGAAATGTATGGACACCAAGGGGGAGAAGAGAGGGTGTGTGGGGGATGAATTGGGAGATTGGGATTGACATATATACACTAATATGTATAACATAGATAACTAATGAGAACCTGCTGTCTAGCACAGGGAACTCCACTTCGCCGTACAGTAGAAACTAACACAACATTGTTAAACAACTATACCCCAATTTAAAAAGAAAAAAAAAAAAAGAGTGTCTGTCACAGCAGAAAATAGTTGAAAACTGCTGTGTGGCCGTGCAGAAGCCTTTTAGGTCTTCACCAGAGCCTATTTAATTTTTTCTTTCAACCTATATTTCAGACAGTTTTGATATCTGGTTCCAAGCCCAGAAGAATAGCAGTCACATTGAGAAGGGGCAGCTGAGGCTGCTACAGACTAGCCCACTGGCCTGGAGAGCAGGGAGCACTGTAGCTGCGGCTAACATGTGCTGAGCTTATGAGGACCAGGCATATGCCAAATGCCCTTGACACAGCACATTCCTCACAGCCACCCATACGGTGGACACGACTCTCCTGATTTTACAGATGAGGCCACTGTGGCTTAGAGATTTAAGTAACTGTCTGAGAGCACAGCAGAACAAAGTTGCAAGGGTCTTTGGGACTCCTGAGTTCTTACCTATAACACTGGAGTGCTTTTCTCATGACAGTTGGAGCAAGTGAGGAGACACAGTAGTTCTTTTTTTTTTAATATAAATTTATTTATTTATTTAGTTTTGGCTACACTGGGTCTTCGTTGCTGCGCGCGGGCTTTTCTCTAGTTGCGGTGAGCTGGGGTTACTCTTCGTTGTGGTGCGCGGGCTTCTCATTGTAGTGGCTTCTCTTGTTGCGGAGCCCGGGCTCTAGGCGCACGGGCTTCAGTAGTTCTGGTATGCAGCCTCAGTAGTTGTGGCACACAGGCTTAGTTGCTCCGCAGCATGTGGGATCTTCCCGGACCAGGGCTTGAACTCATGTCTCCTTCATTGGCAGGCGGATTCTTAACCACTGTGCCCAACACTGTAGTTCTTAAAAGCAGAGGAAAGATTTTTTAAAAAGACGGTGGTTTGGAAGCATTTGGGATAGTGGCAAACAGCTCTCTAGAACAGTGACAGGCGTTCCTAATGGTGAACTCCTCATCAAAAGGAGCTAATTCTCTGAGGTAGAGACTCTGCACCAGAGGAATTCAAGATTTAAAAAAAAATGGTACCCTTATTCATATTTCATAGATTTTGTATTCACGAAAATGAAAGGATAAGAAGAAAGAGACCACATGGATCGAGGACCAGCGATACTGTACATGTATTAAATTAGTAATTATGAGTATTATCCTATGAATTTCCATTTCCCATCACTTGACCAGGAGAAACTTTTTCTCCCACACAGTTCCAGTGATGTTCTTGTGATTTGTTTGGATTTGTTGCACATGATATGCATACAAAGAGGCATTCTTTTCTGCCTGGAATTTTAAAAAGATTGTGTTTTGCATATGCTTGATTTGAATTATGACTATAGGAAATAGGCTAGACTTTGAAATGCTACTGATGCATCAAGGAAGATGAGGACTAAGAGTTGAGCAGCATGGTGGTGACCCCAACAAGCAGTTTTGGAGGAGTGGTGGGGGCCAGAGTTGACTGGAATGGGTGTGAGAGAGAAAGAAAGGAATCGAATTGGAGATAGTGAGTGCTGACAATTCTTTCAAGGAGTTTTGCTACAAAGGGGAGCGGATACGTGGGATGGAAGCTGGAGGCAGAAATGAGGTCTAGAGAGGGTTTTTTAAAAAAACATTGGAGACACAACAGCATGTTTGCATGCCGATGTGAAAGACCAGCAGAGAGAAAATTTCATCACGTAGGAAAGGAAGGGCAGAATTAGTGGAACAGCATCCTTGATTTGGTGAGAGAAGATGGAGCTGGTAAGCAAAGTGGAGGGATGGGTCTTGGCTGGATGTACAGAGGTTCATCTGAGGGAGGAACAGGAGAGATGGGTGCAGATACTGGTGGGTGAGAGAAGGTAGTGGGTGAGTCTGTGGAAGTCCTCTCTGATTGCCGTCTTAGTATCAGAGGGGTCATTGTTCTGAGGGCAGCTACGGAGGGGCATTTCTCAGAACCTTATTTGAAAAATGAAAGAGTCAGCTTGGAAAGAACTAAAGCATACAAATGCAAAATATGTCCTTTATTCAAACAGAGGACTACCAGGAGCTCATTGAAGACATAGTTCGAGATGGCAGGCTCTACGCATCAGAGAACCATCAGGAAATACTTAAGGTGAGTATGCACCCAAGGTAGCCACGGCAGTCACCCACAGGGCTCGCCAGGCACCACCGAGGAAGGGTTTCCTCTTGCTGCCTTTCAGACGCTGAGCCTGCTCTGGGCTGAGGTCAGTTTTATATCTTCACCAGACTTAGTTTTTTTTAAAAAACTCAAGGAGCCATTTTTAGTGTTGTCAAATAAAATTGTATTTTTAATTTGGAAATGTGTGGAGGAGCAGTGGGAAACTTGTTTATCAGAAATCCAAGCCAGCGGCAACTCATGTTTCCATGTTCATTCTCCAAATAGTTGAAGATTCTTGGCTCCTTGCTCATCCTTCCAGCCTGAAGTCCACCAAATTTTACATACTTATAAGTATAAATAAACACTTGCCATATCACTAACGCTATAAATATTCCCCAAATTCCAAATTTATCACGTGGTTTAGAAAAAAAATTTTTTACATATTAAATTTTTAAAATAAAAGTAATATGTGCTCTTTATAGATACTTAGGAAACAAAAATTGGGGAAAAAAAAGATAAAAATCAGAGGAAACAATTTTCACAAAGTGTTTTTCAGCTGATCAACCTACTGCCTAACAGTGGGACATTATAGTTCCATTGGCAAAATGTCATAATGTTAAAATATTTTGGCCCAGTAACAAAATTCTGTTCTTTTCAGGATAAGAAACTGATCAAGGCTCTGTTTGACGTTCTGGCCCACCCCCAGAACTATTTCAAGTACACGGCCCAGGAGTCCCGGGAAATGTTTCCAAGATCCTTCATCCGATTGCTCCGTTCCAAAGTGTCCAGGTTTCTGAGGCCTTACAAATGAGCCTGCCCACGTGCCACTCAGCACAGCATTGGGCTGTGGGCTGGTGGAACACAGCGATCTGCTTCTGAAGCCAGCATAGCCGGATAACGCTGCCTCTAGTAGCAGTGGCTGGTTAGAGTTCAATTTTTATAGATAATACAGATATTTTGGTAAATTGAACTTGGTTTTTCTTTCCCAGCATTGTGGATGTGGACTGAGAACGGCTTTGAGCCTTACGCGCTTCTCATTGCTGTGGGCACATGTCTTGGATATGTCAAGGGCTGGCTGAGCGGGACTTCAGTCAGCTCAGGTGAGACGCACGTGTCCTTCTTGGTCCTCACTCCTCCTTGAGGGGGCTGCCTTGTCTGAGACTTCAGCTTCTTCCAGCATAGTCTTCCCTAAGGGAGCCCTCTGCATTCAGGTGTCGGCTCTGACCAGGCAGAGCAGGAAAGCGGGGAGGGAGGGAGGGAGAGTCCTCCAGGCATCATCTACCCACCCGGGACCTGGGAGGACTCGGTGACTCCACAGCCTTCTCCAGCCTGTGTGACCTAAGTTTGATCCCAGAAGCTTGAGTCCTAAGCAGTGATCACTAGAAATTACTTACAGCAGAAAGAATTAGAAATAAAAAGATAGAAATTAAGCACTTCCACAGACATCGTAATGTAGACCTATCGATGGCCTTCCCTGTTGCCAGTTTCCACCTCAGAGCAAATGCACAGTGCTTGTCTTACACCTACAGCTGTGCCTTCAGGGCACCACTGTTCTGGGTGCTGCGGTAGAGCCTGGAGAGTTCAGACAGGATGTGATCTCCTCGATGGATGAGAATCCATCCATCGTGAAAAGGAGATTTCACACACCCCAAGTCAATACCGCCAAGGGTTCTCCTTCCTCCGTGGGCTTCCCAGCACAGGGCGTGCGAGGTCCAGGTGCGACGTGGTACAGATCAGCCTGTCATGTTTGCCTTCCTTCCCTTCGCCAAGCTCAGAGCCTGACTGGGGTCCAAGGGCACGGGCTGCACGGCTCAGGGTGGTCCCAGGCCCTTAATGGTCACCCACTGCCAGAAGCACACAAATCCCGGCCTCTCAGTACCGCAGAATCGTCTCACTTTCTCTCGGCACAGTGGGACCTCACAGTCACTTTCTCCCACAGGAATTTGATTTTTCAATATTGTTGAATTTTTAAAAATTGAAATCCATAGGCAAAAATCTCATTACAGTGAATAAAAAAGACTTCTATCAAACAAGCTGCCATTTCCCTAATGAATGGGCTGACTACACACAACCATAGTGTTTTATTTCAGTAGCAAACTAACTCTGCACACAATCAATTCTCTACACCAAAGTACCCCCCCCCAAAAAAGATTAACAAACATTTTTGAAGAAAACAAAGATTATTTCATTTACTGTTGAATTCTCTTTTCACCTCAGTGTTTTGTTTTTTAACCTATTAATAACATTGAGTTTTTAAAAGCCCTAATCAAACTTTAAAAAATTTATTTGGATGGTCCTAAATACCCATTTCTAAGTCTCTCTTCAAAAATTTGAGCATCTTCTACAAGTACTTAGAATTGGTGATGCCGGAACTTGGCCTACATTTCTGAGTCTGACCCTAAGATGAAAATTCAAATGTAATATAACGTGAGTTAATGACCTGACCGATGGCAGCCAGAACTGAGCCACCCTGTCCAAGCATGTTAGTAACTTTGTCCTTAGGACTGTCTGATTCTGTATTGCTGGTTTCACAAGAAGGCTAGGGATGGCAGTACACTGGGCGTTGGAAGGAGGCTGCATAAACCTGGTCTCTGTGAAGCATCCTCCAGGATCTGGGCCATGCGTGAGCCACTGAGGCCCTCCTGAAGCTTCCTCTCTATACCCATCAACCACTCTGAGAGACTCTGTGGTCCTGTTGGAAGACTGGATGGCAGGGGCTAACGTTGCTACCTGTTAAATCAATAAATAGTTATCAAATATCTGCTCTTTGCCAGGCACTGTTCTAGGTCCTAGGGATGCACAGTGACAGGACAGACAAGGTCTTGTCATTTTAGAGCTTACATTTTAGAGGGAGGAGACAATGAACAAATCAACACGGAAAGTATCAGCTAGTAGTAAGTGCTATGTTGAAAATTAAAATAGGTTAATATAACAGATGATGGTATGGCTTCTTTAGATTTGGGAATTGTGGAGGTTTCTCTAGGTAAACGGTATTTCAACTGAAAAATAAATGGCAAGAAGGAACCAGCCTTGGATAAATCAGGGGGAAGAACATTCCAGATAGAGGGAAGCCAGGTGCAAAGGCTATCAGGCAGCAACAAGCATGTGTGTGGATCACAGACTAGTGAGAAGGCAAGTGGTATGAGATGAGGCCAGGGAACTGGACAGGGGCCAGAGCACACTGGGCTTTGGAATTCAGAATGAGGGGTGTGAGTTTAATTCTAAATATGTCGTGAAGACTTTGGAGGGGGTTTAAACAGAAAAGTGGGGTGATCTGATTTATGTTTTTAAAAGATAGCTCTGGTTACTGTATGAAGAATAGGTTTTAGAAAGCAGGCACAGAGGCAGAGAGCAGTTAACAAACTACTGCAACCAACCAAGTAGCCATCCAGTGAGAGATGAGGTTATCTGGGTTAGGCAGGAGTAGTGGAGAGGAGAGAACAGAAGGATTCTGGACATGTTTTGGGAGAGAGTCACCAGAACTTGCTGATGATTGGGTGGAAGAGGAAGGGAAGAACAGCAACTGAAGGTGACCCCTAGTTGTCTGAATAACTGGTAGATGGAGAAGACTGCAGGAGGAGCAGGTTTGGGACATGTGACAATCTAAAAACCTGTCTACAAATTCTTTGATGCTCCTTCCATGCAAAGTTGGGGGCCTTTTGCCCCTCCCCTTGAACCTGGGATCTGTGACTGATTAACCAATCTTATATGGCAGAAGTAACATTTTACTAGTTCCTGGGCCCAGGACTTAAGATACTGGCAATTTCCACTTCATCTTCTTGGGAAACTCACTGGGACTTCAGTCACCGTGCCTTGAGGAAGCCATAGCAGCTCGTGAAGAGAAACCAAGCCCTCCCCACCTCCCCACAGCCCAGCTGACTCCCAGGTGACAGCTGGCAAAACTTGCCAGCTAACCTTAGAAATGGATTCTCCAGCTGATGCTTCACTGAGCAGTCCCCGTTGAGCTGTACCAAAATGACAGACTTGTGAGCAAAATCAATGATTATTGTTGTTTTAGTCATTAGGCTTTGGGTGCTTTCTTATGCAATAATAAGACACTGGAAAAGAAGAGAAGATCAAGAGTTTAATTTTGGCCATTCTAAGCATGACATGTCTATTAGGTATCCAAATAAAGAGTTCAAATAGGCAACTGGTTCTTTGAAGTCCCAGGAGCGCTCAGGGCTGGAATATTAATTTTAATGTCACAGAATAAAGAATGAGACGGTTGAGGTCACCTGGGAAAAGTATGTAGATAAAAGAAGACCAGTCAACTCTGAATTCTGGGGTTCCCTGTGTGGCCACAGGGACAGAACTTACAGGAGCTGTTGATGAAGTAAACAGGAAGAGGTCAGAGCTGAGCTTTGCCTTCCTTCCACGAGAACAAGTTTTGTGATAGAACTCTGAGTGGGAGAGGAATCTGTACATGTCCTTCCCTCCAGCTGTGGATATTGTTCTTGAGCCATTTACTGAAGTGCTGCTTTTATGGCTTTAGCCACGTTTCCCTTGAGCTTCCAATGCTAATAAAAGAGTGCTTGCTTTTTCACACTAACAGATGATTATCTTCACTTTGGAAAATTGCTTCCTCTGAATCATTCTCTGAGCTGTTGAGTGTGTCATCTGTAGGCACTCACTGGATTTAGGTTTGCAGGTGATTTTATAATTGTCATGTGGAAACTTGGGAAAGGCAGCAGCTGCACCGCACAGAGCAAGGAATTGTGGATCTTTGCAGGAAGATGCACCAGGGCTGCTGCATGCTGCCCACCACTGCAGACCACTGCAGCCAGTGGGCCTGTGCACTGGGAAACCCCGGGCTCCCTCCTGCGTGCCTCGATCTCCTCCTCAACTCAGAAGACATGCCTCTTACTGGGGCTGTCAGTATCTCTGCTTCTTTTCACACAGGAGGATGGGTCCCAGGAGCCTTACCCAAGTCTACATCACTCTTAGTAAGTATTGGGGAGGCACATGGATTAGGTGAGGCTGGAGTAAAGCAGTTCCTCACCAGGTCAAGGGAGCCTTGTTACCTGTGGTCTTCTTGCTAGGCAAGCCATCAGCTGCCTCCAAATCCAGGTCCTGGGCGTTGCCACTAGGAGCCCATCCACAGGAAATTAGAAGCCTTGGACAGGCTTCCTCCCTGTGTGATCTTCTACTCCAGGGGCTTGTGAACCCAGCTTAGGGGTGTCCCGGATATTTGTGGTAACCTGCTTCCTTCTCCCTTCAGGCAGTCCTGACCAGCCTACAGGAGACCAACATCAGGGGCCTGATGGCCCAGCAAGGCTGCTCCTGTGATTGACAGCTATAAAGACATAACTACTCAGCAGGGATCACTTTCCAGAGAACACAGGATTGAAATAGATTTAGAAAGTGAAACCACTCATTCACAGGCAAGTTGCTCTAGCTGAATAAAAGGGATACAAATTAAACCCACCTACTATAAACAATGATAATAACTCAGCATTGCTTGGTTTTCAGAGTATCTCATTAGTGGAATAGACTACAGACCTTAGTTACTAATAATTCTTTGTTACGTGTTTGCTCATTCATTCATTTATACAACATATTTACTGAGGGCTTACAAAGTGCTAGGTATTGAGGAACGGGTGATCCTGTAATGAGCAAAATGCTCTTGTGGAGTTTAGATTCTAGTAGGGGGGAGACAGAAAATAAACAAACATATAGTAAAGTCAAGTGTGGTAACTGCTATAAAGAAAATTAAAAAGGGTGAAAAGATAAAAGTATGAGGAGGTGGTGGGAGGGAGCTGCTACTCTAGATAGGGTGAGCTCATCATTGGAATCATGAATCCAGCCCCCTCCCAGGGCACTGGCTCCTTAAACCAAGCCTGGCAGCACTGGCCCTGGCAAGTTCCTCTACCCACCCAGCAGGAACTTGACAGTTTGTCTCAGGCCAGGCTGACCAAAGCTCCAGCTTGTGAACAAGCCATTTGCAATTCCTAGAACAGATGCCACCTAGTGGTTGTAAATGGAATCCACTTGTGTTTCAGTCATCCCACTGCCTTGGAGCTTAAGTAACCTTGGAGCTTAAATGCTCATAATTCAAGACAAAATGTTACCAATGGGATGTTGGGGACTAGGGCTGTGGTTTGACAATTGATTGCATGTTGTTTCAAACAGCCCTCAGAATGTATCTGTTGAGATCTTTTCCTTCCCTCTGCCTGGCCTAATGACTAATGACCAGGTGAGAAGTCATTGATCTTCAGGTCCTTTCAAACTATCAACAATTCTCTGAATCACATCCATGTCCAAAGACACACACACACACACACACACACACACACACACACACACACA
>NC_041229.1:63675054-63679937 GCF_002837175.3 Physeter macrocephalus | reverse complement strand
ACACACACACACACCCCACATTCATTCATTCATTCATTGTTACGGTCTCGGCACCATGCTAGGCTGGATACATATTCCTGAGACAGGAGGAAAAAGGACTTGAAAGAATGAAGGTGGTGGGGGGGGCTTCCCTGGTGGTGCAGTGGTTAAGAATCCGCCTGCCAATGCAGGGGACACATGTTCGAGCCCCGGTCCGGGAAGATCCCACATGCCGCAGAGCAACTAAGCCTGTGCGCCACAACTACTGAGCCTGCACTCTAGAGCCCGCGAGCGACAGCTACTGAAGCCTGCACACCTAGAGCCCGTGCTCCACAACAAGTGAAGCCACCGCAATAAGAAGCCCATGCACCGCAACAAAGAGTAGACCCTGCTCGCGGCAACTATAGAAAGCCCACACACAGCAACGAAGACCCAAGACAGCCAAAAATAAATTAAATAAAAAAGAATGCAGGGGAACAATCAGTCCCAAATTGTAATCTTGTGTAATTTTCACCACGTGTCGTTTCAAGAGCTAACACACCCCACTGACTTGGACTGTCTTATGATCCCATATTTCATCCTAGGACTGAAGGATAACTTTGAGGCGTAGTTTGGAGTTTTCAATCTTTTCCTTGTGCAGCACAAAAAGCAGAAATACAAACCTACCTCAAATCTGAGCTTTGGTGCTATCTTTGCCTTATTATACACACTTTGTGGTTGAAGAAAATGAATAGTTTCTGAGCAGAAAATGGAACCAATGCCCCAGGGAGGATAGACCCAGCAATGTGCGACTGACACAGTCATGGCCAGCAGAAGAGTGTGGTGGTAAAGAGTGTGAGCTTGTGGTGAACCCTGGCCGGGCCTGCTGGGCTCAGCCCTCTGCAGCCTTGTGTGTAATTCACTGTGCATGACCACAAACTGGTCATTGTTACACAGTGCCAGTGCAGCTGCAGTAAATGATGCCTGTCCATTGCATAAAACTGTGGACAATATAGCCAGATGGTAATGGTGGCAAAGGAAAAATATGTGCTCAGAATCCCAATGTTAGGACCAGGTGACGTGGCTTGAGGAAGGCAGCTTTTAGCAGCCACATCAGGCACCAAAGCTGAAGTTTTGAGTGATGTGGGTACAACTATAACAGGCTTGGTAAACCCTCACTCGGGGTTTCCAACGAGGAACTAAGGGGACTCAGGCAGCATGACTCACCCAATATTCCCCCTCTCAGTATTCCTAATGTACTTTTCTGAGAATGCATTCTTTCTGTTTATCTTAGTGAAAGATTTCTCAAAGATTTATGTTTCATAATGTTTATTTTCTCCAAGACTCCCATTATGTCCTCTTCAGTACCTGGATTTGTATCCCAGCTCTGCCACTTAATAGCTGTGTGACCTTGGCAAGTTACTTGACCTCTCTGTGCCTCAGTTTCCTCATATAGTAAATAAAGAAAGATAGTACTTACTGGATAGGGTTGTTATGAGAATAAATGAGTTCACACATGGAAAACTCTTAGAAAACTACCTGGAATGTAGTATGGGCTCAATAAATGTTAACTATCATCATCATTATCATCTTCCACCACTTCAGACTAGAGAAGTTAAATCCAAGATACATTTTAAGAATGGGTTCGTACTCTGCTAGTTTCTCCCATTTCACTGAAATAGAGAATCCTTTAGTTTCAGGCTTTCTAGTAGGATGTGTTCTAGGACCAGAAGAATTGGAGCTTGAAGTAGGAATGAAAGGCCATAATGCCTGACTTGGGTTCTTCCACAGGACCTTCTGAAAACTCCTATTCTCCTTAGCTGGAAAGGAGAAATGTGTTCTTCCAATCTCCTAAGACTACCTCTCTCAGATCAGAAACAGCACCCATATACAGAGACCTGTCAATCCTTCATCTTCCTTATTTCCAGTCCTCAGCCTCTGATGTGTGAAGATGGCAATACATCTCCTTGCTGAGCTCAGAATCACACATTCTTCAGAGCTGCTCATCTCAGGTTTGATGTTTCCAGCATGACGAAGTCCAACCTTTGACCCCAGAGAGGCAGTGCTCAGGGCTGTAGGCAAGTAAGGCCAATGAACACACTCACTTTGTCAGGGTGTGAATTCAGGTTCCAAAAATGAGTAATTTGCATGAGGCTTGTGGTCAGTGGGACAAAGTCCCTGATGAGACAGGAGGACATAGGCCTGGCCAAGGTGGATCTGACCATCATGTGCCTCAGAGAGCACAGAACTCAAAGCGAAATGTGCCAGTGGAGTGTAGACAGTCTGAAAAGAGAGAATTTCATCTTTTTTTTTTAACTTAAGACAGAATTTTATTCTGTTATGGTTTTCCTTAGTTTGAAGCGATCTTTATGGTATGTGAAATATCTGCTTGAGAGTCTATCCTATGTTTACTTTTTTTTTGACATTCTTCATGGATCCCTTATATCACTGACATTTATTTTTTCATATATTTCAACATTTTTATATTCAATAGAAGATGTATGTTTTTTCACAAGTATTCCACATTGATCCTGCCATGCTATTGCACTTTCATTGAGTTTGAAACTGAATGCATTCAGGGACTTCCCTGGCGGTCCAGTAGTTAAGACTCCATGCTTCCACTGCAGGGGGCGTGGGTTTGATCGCTGGTTGGGGAACTAAGATCCAGCATGCCGCACAACCAAAAGATAAATAAATTGAATGTGTCCATGGGACTCATTTTGGGCAATGAAATGTGTGTCACTCTTTGTCACCCAAGAGAGACTTGGGTCCCTTCTAGATTGACATTTTGAGAAAACAGCATGTGCTTCACCACACTCTTGTCCATATTGAGGATGGAGTAGAGCGGTGCCTCCTGCCCACCTTCAAACAACATGTGGCAGAACCAAAAAGCAAGTCTTCATTGTGTCACTGCAGCGTAACTGATAAACTTGAAAATTCTTCTTTTCTCTTCTTTTTTTTCAGTTATACATATACATGTATCTATTCTTTTCAGATTCTTTTCCCATTTAGGTTATTACAGAGTATTGAGCAGAGTTCCCTGTGCTATACTGAAGGTCCTTATTGATTATCTATTTTAAATATAGTAATGTGTACATGCCAATCCCAAACTTCCAATCCCAGTTATTTTTTTATTTCTCTAAAATTTATTCAAAGTTATTCACCTCACTGTTAATAAGATGTACAGTTAATGCTCTGTGCCAGTATTATTAGGCCTGCTCATTGCCAGCAATGGACTTTGACAAAACCCATTTCCTGATACCCAAAAATTAAATTACTCTTTTCAAAACATACCAAACTCTCAATACTTGCAAAAGTATTACATGCATTTAAACTCTAAAGTAGTTCTGTGTAGAGAATATCACTATAGTTTTGAGTGTATATGTGTGTGGGTGCTGATAATTTTGTATTTTCTTTGGGAGTAGAAAAGGAAAACAATTCAAGCTGAAAAAACTATTCTTAAATATTTATTTTTATAAGTTTTATTAAAGAATTTTGTTACACCATTGGGAGAAGAACTCCCAGTGCTTTTTTAAAGAATATGAATGGGAGAGGGGGAAAAAAAAGCCAGTAATTGTACAGTAAAGAAATCAAGCAATACCTTGATGAGATGATCAAAATTAGCATCTTCAATAAAAGACAGATGGACAACATGTGGCTCCAGATGTGATACCCTGAGAGGAACATAACATCACCTACACAGTACTCAGACCAAGAATGAATAACCTCAATCTCAATACAAGAAAACTGGATAAACACAAAATGAGAAATACTCCATTTTTTAAAAGGGAAGAGAAATAACTTTCACACCAACAAAATTAAAAACTTTTGGGTTTCAAAGGACACCATCAAGAAAGTGAAAAGGCAGCCCATAGAATGGGGAAAAAGTTTGCAAATCATATATCTGACGAGAGACTTATAGCTAGAATATATTAAAACTCTTACAACTCAATAATAGATAACTCAGTTTAGAAGTGAGAAAATGATCTGAAAAGATATTTTTCTAAAGAATATAAACAAATGGCCAATAAGCACATGAAGAAGATGCTCAACATCTTTAGTCATCAGGGAAATGCAAATCAAAACCACAATAAGACATCATTTTATACCCACCCATTATAGGATGGCTATAATCAAAGAGACAAGCGTAGGTGAGGATGCCTCATACATTGCTGGTAGGGATGTAAAATGGTGCAGCCACTCTGGAAAACAGTTTTTTAGCTCTTCAACAGTTTAAACATAGACTTACCATGTAACCCAGCAATTCCACTCCAAGAGAAATGAAAACATATGTCCATACAAAAACATGTACACAAAAGTTCACAGCAGCATTAGTCATGATAGCCAAAAGGTGGAAACAACTTAAATGTCCATCATTTGTTGAAGGGATAAACGAAATGTGAGAAATCCATAAAATGGAGTACTATTTGACATAAAAAAATGAAGTACTGATGCATGCTATAACATAGCTGAACCCTGAAAACATGCTAAGTGAAAGCAGCCAGTCACAAAAGACCAGATATTGTACAATTCTAGTTATATGAAATGTAACAAATCCATAGAGACAGAACCTGTATATGACAGGTTGCCTAGGGCTGGAGAGTTTAGGAGGAAATGGCGAATGACTGCCCAAAAGAAATGGGTACATAGTTTCTTTTGGGATGGTCAATATGTTCTAAAATTGATTGTAGTGATGGTTGCCCAGCTCTGTGAATATATTAAAAAAACATTGAATTCTACACTTTAAGTGGTAAATTGTATGGTAGATGAATTATGTCTCAATGAAACAGTTATTTAAAAATTAGAAATGGAAAAGAAGTTACAACAGACACCACAGAAATACAAAGCATACTAAGAGACTACTACAAGCAACTCTATGCCAATAAAATGGACAGCCTGGAAGAAATGGAAAAATTCTTAGAAAG
>NC_041229.1:63664532-63665789 GCF_002837175.3 Physeter macrocephalus | reverse complement strand
AATCTGAGAGAGAAATTAAGGAAACACTCCCATTTACCATTGCAACAAAGGGAATAAAATACCTAGGAATAAACCTACCTAGGGAGACAAAAGATCTGTATGTAGAAAACTATTAGACACTGATGAAAGAAATTAAAGATGATACAAACAGATGGAGAGATATACCATGTTCTTGGATTGGAAGAATCCACATTGTGAAAATGACTATACTACTCAAAGCAATCTACAGATTCAATGCAATCCCTATCAAATTACCAATGGCATTTTTTACAGAACTAGAACAAAAAATCTTAAAATTTGTATGGAGACACAAAAGACCCTGACTAGCCAAAGCAGTCTTGAGGAAGAAAAATGGAGCTGGAGGAATCAGACTCCCTGACCTCAGACTATACTACAAAGCTACAGTAATCAAGACAATATGGTACTGGCGCAAAAACAGAAATAGAGATCAATGGAACAGGATAGAAAGCCCAGAGGTAAACCCACATACCTATGGTCAACTAATCTATGACAAAGGAGGCAAGGATATACAATGGAGAAAAGAGAGCCTCTTAAATAAGTGGTGCTGGGAAAGCTGGATGGCTGCATGTAAAAGAATGAAATTAGAACACTCCCTAACACCATACACAAAAATAAACTCAAAATGGATTAGAGACCTAAATGTAAGACTGGACACTATAAAACTCTTAGAGGAAAACATAGGAAGAACACTCTTTGACATAAATCACAGCAAGATCTTTTTTTTCCCTTGGTGTAGAACATTTATTTATTCCATGAAACACTTAAAGTTTAGGTCAATGGGAAATAAAGCAAGATCTTTTTTGATCCACCTCCTAGAGTAGTGGAAATAAAAACAAAAATAAACAAATGGGACCTAATGAAACTTAAAAGCCTTTGCAAAGCAAAGGAAACTACAAACAAGATGAAAAGACAACCCTCAGAATGGGAGAAAATATTTGCAAATGAAGCAACTGACAAAGGATTAATCTCCAAAATTTACAAGCAGCTCATGCAGCTCAATATCAAAAAAACAAACAACCCAATCCAAAAATGGGCAGAACACCTAAATAGACAGATACAGCTATTATGGAAAACTGTATGGAGGTTCCTTAAAAAACTAAAAATAGAATTACCATATGACCCAGCAATCCCACTACTGGGCATATACCCAGAAAAAAACATAATTCAAAGAGACACACGCAGCCCAATGTTCATTGCAGCACTATTTACAATAGCCAGGTCATGGAAGCGACCTAA
>NC_041229.1:63646611-63663925 GCF_002837175.3 Physeter macrocephalus | reverse complement strand
AAAAAAAAAAAAAAAAGAGTCAATAAAACAAGAAGATGGCTGACTATAAAAATAAATTAATAAAGAAAGAATAGCATCTCGTTTTTGAAGCGACCCTATCTAATAGAATTATTGGTACCCAGAATGTCATCCCCCCATATCCTAAAAGATGGAATTCTAGAATAAAATTGCTCATATTTATTTTTAAAAAACAGTTATTTAATAAAAAGTTGGAGTGCTGTATTCTTCAAAAATGTCAGTGTCATAAAAGACAAAGCAAACTGTGGACATGTTCCAGATTAAACGAGGCTAAAGAGACATGACAGGGGACTTCCCTGGTGGCGCAGTGGTTAAGAATCCACCTGTCAATGCAGGGGACACGGGTTCGATCCCTGGTCCAGGAAGATCCCACATGCCGTAGAGCAACTAAGCCTGTGCACCACAGCTACTGAGCCTGCGCTCTAGAGCCCGCGAACCTCAGCTATTGAGCCTGCGTACACAACTACTGAAGCCCGAGTGCCTAGAGCCCATGCTCCGCAACCAGAGAAGCCACCGCAATGAGAAGCCAACTCACCGCTATGAAGAGTAGCCCCTGCTCGCCGCAACTAGAGAAAGCCTGCGTGCAGCAACAAAGACCCAACACAGCCAAAAATAAATAATTAAAATAATTTATAAAAAAAAAGAAAAAGAAAGAGACATGACAAATACAACCCCTGACCCTAGCCTGGATCCTGTACTAGAGGAATATGTCATGAAGAACATTATTAGGTCAATTGACAAAACTGAAACACGAACAATAATAAATAAAAGTATTGTATCAATGAAAATTTATGAGGTTTATATCTGCCCTGTGTTATATATGAGAAAAATCCCTATTCCCAGGAAATATATAATGAAATCTTAGTGGTAAAGGGTCATAATGTATGTAGCTTATCCTCAAATAGTTTAGAAAAAAATGTTTTGCTTGGGTGTGTTTGTTGTGTGTGTGTGTTGAGGGAAAGCAAATGATATAGCCAATGGAGTAAAATGTTAATGATCTGGTTAAAGAATATACAGGTGTTCTTTGTATTGCTTTTATTTTTGCAAACTTTGGTAAGTTTGAAATTGTTTCCACATAAAACCTTTAAAAATAATCACAAGGACTTATCTCCCCAGGCAGCGCAGAGCTGTGTGAAAATAGGTCAGTGAATGCCGTGTGAGTGTGAGTGTGTGTGGTGTGTAGATGTCTGCACGCCCAAGCACAGAGCCCTTGGCCTCTCTGCTGCCATTGCCCACAAGCTGGAGCTTGCCCAATGAAGGCCACTGACCTGTCACTGTCATACCCAAGCCACATGCTTAGCTCCTTTGGGGGAAGGTAGTGGAGGCCTCCATGCTCCTGAGGTAGACAGAGGTAACCAGGTGTGCCGAGCTGCCCTGCAGGCCCTCTTACCTCTGGCTGGGTGTGACAGAAAGAGATTTGGAGCCAGCATGTCAAGCCAAGGCTGTGCCGCATTCTCAGAAGCTTGCCATCTTCACAGGTCTGTTTCCAGACGGTAGAGCTCTCCCCTGGCCTCTGGTTCTCGCCCCTTCTCCATGTTCTCTACCTATGTTGGACAGAGGAAGGAAAGAGGAACAGGACTCATATTTATCGAGGGCTCACTTTGTGCCAGGCTCTTTGCTTTACATGTTGTCTTATTTAAACCACACAGAGCCTGGCCAGATGGATAAACTGAGGCTCAGAGAGCTGCAGAAACTTGGCCATGGTCCCACAGCAAGCAAGGAGCAGAGCTGGGATTCAATGCCAAGCCTATTTCCACCAGACATTCTTGCTTGAGATACTGAGATCCCCCCCCCCCCACTTTTCTGTCATCTTTCGCTATCTTATTTGAGATTACATCCTGTCTTCATGCCAGGAAATGAAACAAAATCACTGCTGACAGGAATGGATCCAAAAGACCCAGCCAACTTTGGAAAACACCAGTGGGGCTGCCATCAGTCTTATTTTATGAGGCTATGGTGACACTGGCAATTACCCTGAAGGAAGAAGACAGAAGTAACGCTTGTCTTTGTGTTAACCTGCCAAAGTCGACAGTCTTCAGGGCTGGGTGTCAACTTGGGGGCAACGTGTAGCCAGAGATCCTGGTAGACATACAACACCTGCAGGGGACAGCTGTTTGAAGAATCTTCCTGCCAGAGGGATTTGGAGTGGTACTGAGGGCACCAGAGGAAGAAGGAGACTCTACAGCTACAAATATGGAGATGGTGAGTGAAGGGGGAGCCAGGCAGTGGCCATTACTTTCAGGGTGTGCCCAAGGGCAAAGTCAGAGCAAAATATGCATGGGTGGGAAGGGAAGCGGGATGAAAGTTCCTTGACTGTCTCCTCTTTCTCCTCTGATCTTCTCATCTACTTTTCTGGACTCTCACCCCCAGCACTCATCCTGTAGACCATTCTCTAAGGTCTCCCTGTTACCTGAAGACCCAGAAGAGAGTTTCTAGGTGAACAGATGATAAGCCTGGAGCTGCTGCCAGCCATCACACTAGAAGAGCCGGCCTACAGTGGTATCAGCTCAGAGTTGAAACACAGTGTTAATGTTGTTTGAGCCCCTGGATTCAGCCATGCCTGAAACCCCTGCACTTTTAAATTAAGGGGACAGTTTTCCTTTTTTTAAAAAAAATTGAGGTATAGTTGATTTACAATATTGTGTTAGTTTCAGGAGCAAAAAGTTTTCATTTTTGCTTAGGAAATTTTCAGCTGGGTTTCCTGTCACTTACAATAAGAACAACATGAATAAAATCCTAACTAAAGCAGCATCAGCTTATCTAGCATAATTTTCCAGGACATACCCTGTATAACAGCCAAGGCAGGATGTTGAGGATTTTAGAACAGAATTTAAAACAGAATTTACTTCACATGGTAAATTCAGAATCCAGAGACACCACAGAGAGGAAGAGAGGAGGCCAGCTGCTACCCCAGGAGGCCTTGGTTCCAGGGAGGGGGCGAGATTCTCAGGTCTGTAGGGAGGCTTGGAGGAAGCATAGGCCAGGGCCCATTCTGAGGCTCAGCAATCCTGAGACTGTCCCAGGTAATTATGGTAGCTACCTTCTGCTGAGCCCTTACTACATGCCACAATGTGCTATGTGTATTATTATTTCATTTAATCTTCACAGCAGCCCTGAAAGGTAGATACATTACTAGCATCATTTTCTAGATGAGGAGCTAAAACTCAGAGTGGCGAAGTAACTTAGTAACTTACTAGTTGCATAGCTAGTAAGTAGAAGAGCAGGGATTCAAACCTAGTGTATCAAACTCCAAAACCTGTGCTTTTAACAACTATATTATAGTTTTTTCTAGATGGGTCAGTGGGGCAGGGGAGGTTGGCTATATGGAGAATTAATAATGATCTTTCCTTAGTACAGCCTTCCAGAGTTTACAAAGCCCAATTTTATAAGCAATCTTGCTGCATCCATTTTACAGATGTGGAAACTGAGGCTTAGAGGTAGGAAGTGACTTGCTCAAAGTCATTTGGTCAAACGGGATAAACTGCCCAGAGGTCTGCAGTCTGCAGAAACTCATAGGGTGTTTGCAGGGAGTGGGGTTGGCCTCATACCTTGCCCCATGCTTAAGAGCAGTGATGGTATCAGTCTGGCTGAGGAAGATCTCTGAGAGATGAGGGGACCAGTAGGTGTTGTGGCCATAGATCCAATTGCAGAACACAAATCCCACTATAGCAAAGAGCTCTGCATTCACAAAAAGACTCTCAGCTCCAGCCAAGGCTCTGTTTATTTTCCCATAACACTTGATATGGACAAATTCCAGTTCAATCAGAGACATTCAGCTCCTGGTTTTCTGGATAGGGGTGTGGGGGGAATCTCGCCATGAAAGGAGCCCCTTTCTTCTGTCAGGCCATCCCCAACAAAAAGGCTGCAACACTGAGCTGAGCTGCCTGCGGATGGGGAGTTGGAATCTGCCTGCCTGGCTTCCTCTCAGAGGAAAGTAGCTGTCCTGGCTGGAGCCCCAGGGGCCCTCACTTTTGGACCTGTCCTGATGCTTTGCTGAGCTCAGAGGCACCTATCCTAGAGAGACAAGGCAAGGCTGTCTTTCACCATTCCCTGGGCAACTCAGGCCTGGAGGAGTGACTAGGCAGGGATCCAGGCGACAGGACAGAAGGGCCCAGGGCAGCCACTGTTGTTCACTGCTGGAAGTGTGCCAGGGAACTGGAAGGTGAGCTGCAATCCCATTCCCCCCTTTGCCCCCCTCCAGGAGTCTGTGCGCTCAATGTGTGTTGGGGGACAGGGAATCCCTGGGGCTTCCTTGAAGCCAGGTGAGCAGCCTTCTGACCTTCTGGATTTATTTCCCCACAGGAATATGTGAGCTCTGAATCTAGGACAAGTGCTGAAGGCAGGAAATGAGGGAAAGAAGCAAGGTCAAACCCAGCCCTTCCAGGTCTGGGAAGTCCAGCACAGGTTCTCGGGGCAGACAGTCTGAGGTTAAAATCCCAGCTCTACCTCTCGCTTTCCTCAGATAAGACCTTAACTTCTTGCTGTACTTATACTAGTATTTACTGAGCGCCTTCTGTGAGCTAGGGATTCAATGGTAAGCAAAGAATGGACTCAGTTGCCTTCTTGGAGCTTACAGTTAATTAAGGAAATAAATATTAACCAAACAACCAATAACACCCCCACCACTACCACCAAAAAAAGTGGAATGTCCAGGAGAGATGCGTAGTTTATAATTAGGAAGAACTCACTCCCTCTCGGAGGTTAGAGAAGGCTTTCCTAAAGACATGACAGTGGAATTGAGGTCTGTTTACTACACAGGTTTGGAGGGGACCTTCCACACAGAGGGAACAGGATATTCAAAGGTCAGCCATTTGGCAAGAGGGAGAATGGCTCCTCCAAGGAACTGGAGGAAAGAAGGCTTGTGAGGCTGAAGTACAGAGTGGAGATGCAGGTGTGGGGCGGACCATGCAAGAATATAGGTCTTTTGAGAGCAATAGGAAGCCTTTTGTGGTGCTCTAAGCAGGGAGGTGAGATGATCACATTTGTAGTTTGAAAAGATTACTCTGGCAGCAGGGAACAATGGATTGGAAGGGAACCAAGGCACATTCAGGAGACCAGTTAGGAGGTCTCAGACATTTGCCTGTAAAATGGGAATAATGATACTATCTCATAAGTTGTTGCCATGATTCAATGAGAGACTGCATTTTAAGTATTTATTCTGGTGCCTGGTGCATGGTAAAGGCTCAGTAAATGTCGTTATTCTTACTTTTGTTGGTTCTCTTCAGGAAGCAGATCTATTTCATGCCTGCTCCTGTGAGATGGGGTGGGAGAGTGCAGTGGTGGTAGTTTCTAGGGTGGAAAACGTGGTTTGTACTAAGTCACAACGTCGAGGCCAGGACCCAGGATGCCTGAAGGCCCGACTGGAATGGCTTGAGAGTATGACAGATTCACAAAGAAAACCGGGTTCCAGTTGCTCCCGGAGTCATGCTGGAGAGAGCCCGAGTGTTGGCTGAGAAAAACGTGCTTTTCTGCCGGGTGTTCCGAAGAGCAGGTGTAGGGCTCGCACTCGTGTGCAGTCGCGCGGAGGCGGGGACCCTCGCCACTCCTCAGCCCCAGGGTGACCCGCAGGCATCCACCAAGCCCTGCTTCCCTGGCTCGAATGCGCGGGTCCTGGGCCCGCGGGCAGAGGGCGCAGGGAGGAGGGAGGGTCCCCGGAAGGCCGACTCCGGCCGGCCCGCAGGGGCTGCCCCCTCCCCAATCACGTGGGCCTGGTGGGTGGGGACCGATCTGAAGTTGGAGAAATCCCTAGCAATCCAACTTCGGAGCGCGCCTCCCGTCCTCCGGAGCCGGGGCTTTGGGCGCTAGAGCTCCAGTAGGGGCGCGAAAGTGGGAACTGGTGAAGCCGAGCAGCGGCGCAGGCGGCAGGACTCGGGGCATGGCCCGGCTGTCGGTAATCCCAGGGTCGGCCACGGCGTGGACAGGTGAGCGGGGACAAGGAGGTGGCGGCGGCTGCTGTGGGAGAGGCCGCTCCTGCGTTGGCCTCCCCACACCTCATCTCGGTCCCGGGGATGCGGGGCACCCACAACGCGAGGGACCGGTTGGGTAAAGCTGCCGCGGTAGACCTTGGCGCTCGGAGTCAGTCTCGCCAGCGCCACTCCTCCTCTCCCGCCTTGTGCCCCAGCGGGGTGGTGCGGGGCTAGGCAGCGGCCAGGGACGCTGGGAAGCAGCGCGCAGGCTGGGGGCGCTGTGCGGGCCCCGCCCCCCGCGTGTACACTGGCTGCTCCCAGTGACGTCACGCTCGGCTATAAAAAAAGGCGGCGCGCGGCTCTCGCGGCGCTGGAGAAGCTCGAGGCTGAGGGCTGCTGGGGAACCGGGAGCGACCCGGACGCTGGGCCGCGGGCGCCTCAGCGATGTTTTACTCAGGACTCCTCACCGAGGGCGGCCGCAAGGAGACGGACAGGCGGGAGGGGGCGTCGCTGCGGCAGCAGCGCCGGATGAAGCAGGCCGTGCAGTTCATCCACAAGGACTCGGCCGACCTGCTGCCCTTGGACGGCCTCAAGAAGCTGGGCTCGTCCAAGGACACGGTGAGCCCCCGCGGCCGCGCCCGCCTCGGGGTCCCCGCGCGCGGCGGCCCGTCACCTTCGCGCTGTGAGGTCTCCCGGGGCCCGCCCTTTGCAGCTTTCACTGAGTCAGCGGCCGGGCCCCCGCCGGCCGCTGTCGGCTGTCTCGCTGTTGCTGTTTCGGATTCCTCTCCATCCAGCATCCCCCTGCTTTAGTTTCTCTCGGGATTCCGTCGTAGCTTTTCCAGCTCGCCCTCCCTTAAGCGCAGCTTCCTCCCTTCGTGTCTCTCCTCTGGAGTAGAAGAGACCCAGTCCTGCCTTCTTGCCCTCAGGTCCACTTTCCTTCCCATTTTTCGCAGTACCGAGTTTGATTGCTTGGGGCTTGAGCCTCGCAGCCAGGGTACCTCCCGCTGCCTCCCAGGCTGCTTGGCCGGGCCCGTGACCCAGACAGAGGTGACTCCTAAGTGGTGTGAGAAGGAGAGAACGAAACGAGAAGGGGGCTTTCTGGGCAGTCACCACATCCAGATCCACTTGACTTTTGTTGAATCCATTTCCCCCCTATGCAAAATCTACTTCTTCGTTTGATTTTGGTCTCGTCTACCTTTGACCTTCCAACAGGAGGGCGCGGGTCGGGGAAAGAAAAAGGGTGGACCTTGAAGGTTTCCTGAACCCCAAACCTCTCTTCGTCATCTTCCTCTCCTGTTACTCCACCCCCAAAGAGTGGATAGAGGGAAGAGGCCAGGCTGCTCCAGCTGATCAGCCGGCTAATGTGTGGAGCTGGAGCTGGAGCTGGGGCTGGCGCAGTCTTTTTTTCTAGCAGGGTTGTTCTTGGCATTAAGCTGTGACGAAGTGAGAGAGTGGCATGGACATATATACACTACCAAACGCAGGGTGGACAGCTAGTGGGAAGCAGCCGCATGGCACAGGGAGATCAGCTAGGTGGTTTGTGACCACCTAGAGGGGTGGGATAGGGAGGGTGGGAGGGAGGGAGATGCAAGAGGGGAGAGATATAGGAACATATGTATATGTATAACTGATTCACTTTGTTGTAAAGCAGAAACTAACACACCATTGTAAAGCACTTATACTCCAATAAAGATGTTTAAAAAAAAAAAAAAAAAAGAAGAAGAAGGAGAAACTCCAGGACTGGAGGTCTGAGTTCAAAGACCGTACTGTCCTCTGTCTATAGGAGGGATCCTATGGAGGCCTAAGGGTTACTAGTTTAAAGAACTGTATCTGACTCTTATATTTAAGTCACTGGACCAAATTGATGTTTAGCTTTGTAGTTTTATCTGGAATTTTCTTGTAGTTTAACTTGTTTTCTTGAATTTCACGATCACTTTATTCATCTAGGCAATAATTTATGAAGCATTACTTAAATGTCTTTTAAATGAAGTAGATGCTGTTTAATTTTTCCAGTAGTTTTTGAGCTTTTGGAATGTTTAATTTGTCAGGGAAGGGGGATGTCAGCCTGGGCCACTGAAATTGCCATTTCCCGCCACAAGTTGGGTATGGAGGGCAGAGCTGCTGAATCTACTTCTTCTTCTTCTTCTTTTTTTAATCAACTCTAATGACACATAGATCCCAAGATCAGATTTGCCCTCCCCCATTGTGATAGAGAATTATTTTTAGTTATTTATTGTACAGGGGATGTCTACTCAGTTATCCTCTGTTTTTTAAAAGGTATTTTACCTGCACAAGCCACATGATAGTTAATCTGATTCATGCTAACTCAGAGTGGTGAGTGACTGAAATGTATTCCTAGAAAAGCGATAACTGTCTTTCTTCCCTCCTTTCACTTTACTACAGTCTAGATTCATTTAGCAAATCAGGTTCAAGTCTTCTTACCTTCAGGCCACAATAATCCTAGTTCCTGCCACAATAATCCTAGTTCCTGGAAGCCTCAGCCAATAAACAGTAATAGGAAAATAAGTACAATGTGGAATTTTTTTCCCCTTCATTCTGGATTTAAGATATGATTGACATTTGGTTGTCCTGGGATGTCAAGGAGTTTCCTAGCCCTGAGGAACTGCCTCTCCATTCTTCTGCCTAGCATTCTTTATACTGCTTCATCCTGTGTAGGAAGAACTCCATCTGCTTTTCTGACTCCAGTCCGTCTTAGTTAAGCCACACAGGAGCTGATAGCATAGAACATAGGCACTAGGCTGGAAGGAAGAAGCTTCCGCAAAAAGCAGGTTATTGGGCTTCCCTGGTGGCGCAGTGGTTGAGAGTCCGCCTGCCGATGCAGGGGACAAGGGTTCGTGCCCCGGTCCGGGAAGATCCCACATGCCGCGGAGCGGCTGGGCCCGTGAGCCATGGCCGCTGAGCCTGCGCGTCCGGAGCCTGTGTTCCGCAATGGGAGAGGCCACAACAGTGAGAGGCCCGCGTACCCCCCAAAAAAACTAAAAAAACAAAAAAAAAAGAAGCAGGTTATTTCCGTGGGTGTGACACACAGCAGTTTATTGTGAGACCCTGAACCATGCATGATTCACAATTTCTCTCTCTGCCTCCCCCCACTGCCATGAGTTGATGTCCCTCTCTCACTGTTCTCACACCTGTAATGTGCAGGTGATTGCGCAGAAGAGCTAGAACAGGTCACAGATGCCAAGGCCGACTGAGATAGGGCTAGGAGAGCTCTGAGTACTGGGGTGAGGTGGCATGCTTAAGCTTTCTTGGAACTTATGCTGCTGGATCAGGATAATCTTAGAAATAACCTTAGAAGTACTATATCACTTCACTTTATGGATATATCTGGTACTATAGATCAGTGCTGACTCAGTGTTCTCTCACCAAAGTGAAATTTTTGAGGATACAAAAATTGACTGTATAAATCTATAGTACAAACTCAATAAAAGAGGGACAAGAAAAGGGAAGGGATGGCACCAGAGGGAGATAGGGGGGAAAGGACAAATTAGTTTTAATTGATTCTGGGGTTTGTGCCAGTGAGAAGATTGTGGGTTGCTTTCCTCATACTAGTGACCTATATAAGAATTATACTGCTGAGTTTTCTGAATTATCTACCTTTTACCATGCTGTTTCTGTAACATTCACTATTTGAATCCAGCCTGCCAACTTTTTTTGGATTGGCAAAGAGCATCCATAGGCAGTCAAATGTGTTCTTGTTCTCTTGACCCTAGGGAGGTGCCTTTGCCCTTTTCCTGTTTGTGTGTAGTTGGCTGCTACAAAGTCTACTGTGGAAATTAATTTTATTCCTTATTTCTGGCTGTCTTATTTTGTTTGTCCTTTTATCTTGTGCTCTTTTTTGTGTATTAGATTAAGAACCAAAATCAGAGATATGAGTGAGTAATATTTCATTTATTATTATTTTTCAAGTTGATGAGGGTAGAGAAAAAAATCACCCTTGGAGTTTTGCGTATTCTAATTTCTTTTGTTTTAGCTACCAGGTTCATAAATGTTCTTCTCATTGAGGTAAGGACTTTTTAATTTTTTGTTTTGGGACTTTTTAATTTTTAAAAACAGTCATATCATGGGATAATATGCTGTCTTTCCTATATGATAATATTACTGACCATCAGGCTATATCCTTACTTATTCAGCAATAGAAAGACAGTTTTGCTTTCCTATTTATGACTGATTCTGCTTCTAGCCAAATGCTTTAGCAGAACTCACTAGAATTAGGAGAAGGCTGGGGGAAGGATGGTGTAACAGAGCAAAGCCAACTGACCATGAAATGACTAGCCCTGTACTCTTAGTATCTGATCTACCTGATCAGAATTTCTGTCAATGAGGGCAGCCCTGGGTGGTATCGTGTAGATAAGTTATTCATAATGCCACAAGACATCCATAATGCTATAGATTTTGGACCAGAGAACTTGGGAGTCTTAGAAGAGGAGCATGAAATACAAGTATAACATCAGGATCTAGTGCAAACTGAAGATTTCCAGAGCCATGATCAAATCCTAATTACAGCAAACATTATTTGAACACTTGCTATGTTCAAGAAACAATGCTAGGTGCTAGGACCACAAAGAAGAAAACAGTTTTTCTTTTTACCTGTACAATGAGTTTATAGATTAGGGGGAAGGATAGGACTGATTAATTAATTTATTCCCCAAATATTTATTGAACACTTATTACATGTCAGGCATGATCTAGGTATTGAAGATATAGTAGTGAACCAAAACAGAGTTCCTGCCCTCATAGAACTTACATTCTTGTGGTGGGGGAGAAGGCAGAAAATAAATCAAGTAAATATATAATATATCAGGATGTAATCAGTGCTATGGAGAAAATAAACCAGGATGAGGGAACAGGGAGTGTAATGGCCAGGGTAGGATGGAGTAGAGCCCTGTTATTTTATCTAGGGTGGTCAGGGAAGGCCTGTCTGATAAGATTACATTATACGAGATATTGAAGGAAATGAGAGAGCAAAATATCTTGGAGAAGAATGTTCTAGGCAGAAGGAACAGCAAGTGCAAAGGCCTGAATTGTCAGTGTGCTTGATGTGATTAAAAAACTGTCAGAAGGCCACTGTGGCCAGAGCAAAGTGAGCAACAGGAGTGCGATAGGAGATAACATCAGAGAGATAGTGGGAGGCCAAACTACTTAGGGCCTCATAAATCATCGTATAGATATTTGACTTTTAATCTGATATGGGAAACTGGTGGAAAATTTTATGCAGAGGGGTGACACGACATGACTTATTTCACAAAGTAGACTACTGTGTGGATTTCACTATAGAGGGCAAAAGTAGAAGCAGGGAGACTGGTTAGGAAGCTGTTAGATAGTAATCCAGGTGAATGATGATGGTGGCTCAGAGCAGTGTGCAAGCAGTGAAGGGGACAAGAAAAGATCAGACTCTCAGGTTATTTTGAAGACAGAGCTGACAAGTTTAGTTGAGAGATTGGATTAAGGATCTGAAAGAAAGAGTAGTCAAGGATGACCGCAAGGTTTTTGATCTAGCAATTGGAAGAATAAAGTTTCTCATTTACTGAGATGGCTAAGAATACAAGAGGAGTGGGTTAGGGATAGGGAATAAGAATCAGGAATTTGATTCTTGAAGAAGTTAAGTTTGGGATGTCTATTAGCTATTCAGTTGTAGATGTTGAATAGATAGTTCCATGAAAATGTAAATAATACCACCAGGAAGCCTATGGTAGTTGTCAAGATATTATAGTCAATAAGCGCTAGAGGAGTTCAGTGGAAGCAGTGATTACTCTGGTCTGGTGTGACAATAGTGATGGTGACCAACATCTGACTAGAGTTTCATCATTCCCTGGTGAGTCAACTGACTATGAGATGATATGGAGAGGAGGCTGCTTCGAGTGTGCCCTATAGAACCTCAGAGTAAGAAGAACTTTACAGGTTATCTGGTTGAAGTCCCTGCTCTTGTTTGAGTCCTTTGTAACAAAAATGCAGTCTGCCATGGGCGGTTGAGAAACCACCATCTCACACCAGCAGGTAACAATCAGGAATAAGGCTGTTCTCTTTGAAATAACATGTCTGTTGGGTCATAAGGTAAAGGCAAAGAGAACACGGAAGTCCTGGGGCAATGTGACAAGACTGCCTTAGGTAGATTCCATGTGATTTTGAGCAGCAGTAAACCTAAGGACAATCTGTCTATGTTCCTGTGGTGTAGAAAGGGTCACGTGTTGTATATTCAGCTAGTAAATAAAGAAGAGAAGGCACAGATATTAGTGCCCTTTTAGACTTCCAAGACCAGATAGAGACGTGTATATTGGGCTTGAAGTGAGAGTCAGTCAGGAGCCCATGTCTGTCTACAAACTGTACATGAGGACGAAAGTGGAGTAAGATGATTTCATGCCCTTTTAAGAAAAAAAAAGTGAATGGTAATCAGCTTCAATTTTAAGCCGAGCATGAGAATTTAAAATACATATGTACACATACATATAATTATTAAAATTTGAGTGCTTACTTTATACCTGACACGGTATTAAATGCTTCGTACAAACCATCTCATTTCATCCTCACAAAAGCTCTGCAAGTTGGTTACTAACTTGAACTCAGCTCTGTCTGACTCCAAAGCATATATAGTTTAAACAATACTCTAAGTCAAGGGTTGGCAAACTTTTTCTGTAACGAAGCAGATAGTATTGTTTTTGGCTTTGCAGGCCAGTCTCTGTCTCAACTACTCACCTGCGCTGTTGTAGTGCAAAACAGCCATAGGCAGTACAAATGGGGCTGATTGTGTTCTTATGAAACTTTATTTACAAAAATGGGCAGCAGGCTGGGTTTGGCTTGTGGGCCATATTTGCTGACCCCTATTTCTAAGTGGTTCTAGTTGTAGTTCTATTGGAAGCTAGAAACCTTGGGTTTCTCCTCTGAGAGTAAATGCTACAAAGAAAGCAGACTTCTATAATTTCTCCTATTTTCCAGTCTGATCCATTCTGTGGACCACAGAAATCCATTAGTTTGATTCCGTCTGGATTCGGTGCAGCATAGGTAAAGGGATTGAGAAGGTGGCCTTAGAAGTTCTTGCTCAAATCATGATCCTGTGGTATCCTGCAGTATAGCCTGTTTCCTCTCACCTCACTTTTCTTCCCACTTTACAGCCTGGTTAGAAGAGATATTTAATCAGACTGGTTTCTAGATTGAGGAACTTCAGCTATGTCTACCTGGAATACAGCATTGCCCACTGTGCCCATTTCTTTCAGAAGCTCCCGATGGTGATAAAGGGAGCACATTTGAGTTTGCCCGCTTAGGATTTAGATGCATAAATGCTGGTTAGGGTTTAGCAGCCACACTGCAGGAACAGTAGAGAACCTGTGACTGCTTAGTGTTGCCTTGTGGAGCTAAAGCATAAAGCAGGATCCACGTCAGGAAGATGACATAGCTATGTCCAAAAGGCCACCAGAGTACCTGCAGCACCTATCTAACTAATACTGTGTATCTTGAAGTACACCTGGAAAGTAGAAGATAGCCCTTGGAAAGGCAATATTTCAATAAACAAAAATAAACCACTTAAGCATATTTACAAAGCAACAGTCAAGGAATGGGAATGCAAGTAGTACAAACTATGTAATGTACGAGTACTGAAGGGATTCTGAAGGAAAAACTGGATGATATTAATCAAGAAAGGCTCTTTGAAGAAGTAAAGAGTAGAGATTTATTTATTCATTTGGTATTATGCTAAGAGCTGGGGATATAGCTGTGATCAAGACAATGAAGGTCTTTGCCCTTGTGAAATTAACACTCTAGTGGGGGAGTGAAATAATAAACAACTAGATAAGCAAAATAATTCTGGACTTATAATTACTCTGAAAGGAATAGTGGGATATGTTAGTAACTAAAGAAGTGGAGTGCCTACTTTAAATAGTATGGTCAGGGAAGATGTTTTTGAGGAAGTGATATTTGAGCTGAGACTTGAAAGATGAGATCAAGCTACCTATTTGAAATATTAGGGGAAAACATTTCAGGCAGAGGAAATGGCAGGTGCAAGGGCATTAGAATGGGAAAGAGTTTTTGAGCAAGGAGGTGTGGAGGAATAAAGGGTAGAGTGGTGCGTATATGGTATGTATGTGGAGGTTGGAAAGATAGACAGGAACCAGATGGCACAGAGCCCTATAGACCGTGGTAGGAAGTTTGAATTTTGTCTGAAGAACAGTGAGAAGCCATTGAAGGGCTTTTGAGTAAGGGAATGTATTATCTCACTTCTATTTTAAAAAGCTTACTCTGGTTGCTGTGTAGAGAATGATTTGGAGAAGGGTGAAGGAAGAGGTGGAAGACAAGTTAGGAGGCTGTTGTAACACAGATAAGAGATGATGGTGGCTTGTATTAGATTGGAAGTAGTAAAGATGAGGAGAAGTAGATCGATACCAGATCTACTGGTATCTACTGGAGGAAGTAGCAACAGTACAGATCTTCCTCGACCTATGACGGGGTTACATCCTGATAAACACATTGTAAGGTGAAAATATTGTTAAGTTGAAAATGCATTTAATGTACCTAACCTACTGCACATCGTATTTTAGCCTAGCCTACCTTAAAAGTTCTCAGACACTTACATTACCCTACAGTTGGGCAAAATCATCTGACACAAAGCCTATTTTATAATAAAGTGTTGAATATCTCATCTAATTTATTGAATACCGTATAGAAAGTGAAAAAACAGAATGGTTGTATGGGTACAGAATAGTTGTAAGTGTATCAGTTGTTTGCCCTCATGATCATGAGGCTAACTGGGAGCTGCAGCTTGCTGCCTTTGCCAGCATCATGAGAGAGTGTTGTGCTGCGTATCACCAGCCTGGGAAAGGATCAGAATTCAAAGTACAGTTTTTACTGAATGTGTATTACTTTAGCACCATCACAAAGTCGAAAAATCATAAGTTGAACCACTGTACGTTGGGGACTATCTATACTTGGGATGGAAGTTTAGGAAAAGAAAAGAATCAAGAATGGATGGGCATGTAGTGATGCCATTTTACCAGGTTGGTGTAAAGGGAATAATCCAGAATGTTAAAATAGAACAGGACTTTGGAGCTCAAACCTCTTTTATTACTGATGAGGAAGGTGAGACTGAGAGAAAAGTAATGCTTAGAGAGATTAGTGATTTGCCCAAGGTAGTATGTGATAAGTGGTCCTTTTGCTAAAGTAGAACGCCTTCGTGGAGGATTAAAGATAAGACTGGGAAGGAGGATGAATTAGTGGAAGATCTTAAATGCTAAATTGAGTATTTTGTGTTTGATACAGCTGGCAAGGGAGCCACTGTAGGGGAAGGACCATGAACATAATGTTTTAGGAGATTATTTGAACTTAGCAATAGCAGCAGAAATGGAGAGGAAACTACAAGGTGTTAAAGAGTCAGAATTTCACTCACCAAGATGGAGAATACTGGAGAAAGTACAAGTTTTGTGGGAAAGATCAGTGGGACAAGTTAAGTTTGAAAGTGCCTGTGGGGTGTCTAAGTGGAGAAGTTCAAAGAGGCAGTTGGTTCTATGGGTCTGAAACTCAGAAGTGAGGGCTGGGCATGAGATGGAGTCATCATCATAAGGGTAGTAATTTATACAATGAAAGCAGATAAGATTGCCCTAAAAGGTTTTGTAGAGTGAGAAAGGGACCTAAGATAGAGCAACAAGGAACACTAACATTTAGGAAATGAGCAGAGGCAAAGGAGCCAATAAATGAGACAGATGCAGAATAGACAGAAAAGTGGTTTTAGAAGCCAGTGGAGGAGAGTTTCAAAAAAATGGAATGTTGAGTTTATTGAAACATTGTTTCTAATGGCAAACATGTAGAAATAATCTACATGTCCATTAGTAGTTAAATAAACTGAGGTATGTTTGTACCACAGACTCATAGGTCTATAGAGATGACGTGCTATTTTAAAATGCAGAAAGTAGGGCAGATGTAAAAAAAATAGGTGCTAAGGTGGTTGGTTATAGGGTAACCTGACATTACATCTGCCTAAGTTACATTGTTGGTGTGTGTGTGTACGTGTGTGTGCACACATGTACGTGCATTTGCACACATGTACACACACTTCAGTTTTTGCATGATTTGGCAGACACTGTTAGTTGGCTAAATCATCACCCATTTTCAGCCCTTTTCTATCTACCTGACTCCTCTACGCAGAAGCTAAATTCATCCAAAACCCCTTGCAGTTAGAAGTGGCTGTGGGAATTCTGACCAAGAAGATATAGGCAGAAGACTGCTGAGGGAACTTCTGGGAAAGCTTTTGATTTCCTGATAAAAAGGATAGATGGCACAGAGTCCCTTCCTCCTTCCTCCTTCCTCCTTCCTCAGATGTGGATGTAATGCCTGGAGCTGGAGCACCCATCATATGACCATGAGGGAATAACATGAGGGCAGTGACTTCCCTGGTGGTCCAGTGGTTAAGACTCCACACTTCCAGTGCAAAGGGTGCAGAATTGATCCTTGGTCAGGGAACTAAGAGCCCATATGCCATGTGGTGCGGCCAAAAAATTAAAACAAACAAACATAAGGGCATAATTAAATGGCTACAGAAGAGCATCTCTCAGGTTCATATGAGTTTATTGGCTGTGAATTTTCAACTCCCGAACTATACTATGAAGACTTCTAGTTATAAAAATGAATGAAAAGAATTATATGTACTGACATAGAAAAATGCCTTTCATATATTAAACAAAAATTTAAAAATTTAGAAATGTTATAGTATGTCTTGTTTTTATTTATGTTTGTAGATGTATTAAAATTTTTGGAAGGATATACTTCTAAATTTAATGGTTGTTCTTTGTAGGGAGTAGAACTGAGAAGGTTTGAAGGGTTGCAGAGGCTTTCCCTTTTAACTGTATATACTTCAGTGACATTTGAATATTTTATATTGAAGATGTATTACGTTTGAACCTTTTTTGGGTTACTAAATAAAGGAATAGTCAGCAGGGCCGAACGCCCTAGAGAAGTCAAGTAAAATGAAGGCTGAAATATGTCTGTCGAATTTGGAAATTAGGAGATCGTTATTGGTGTTGTGGGATCAGAAGTGATTTCAGTGAAGAAAATATAGGATGTCAGGCAGGGAGATCAGCTCTGTGCTTTGTGACCACCTAGAGGGGTGGGATAGGGAGGGTGGGAGGGAGGGAGACGCAAGAGGGAAGAGATATGGGAACATATGTATATGTATAACTGATTCACTTTGTTGTAAAGCAGAAACTAACACACCACTGTAAAGCAGTTATACTCCAATAAAGATGTTTAAAAAAATAAAAATAAAATAAAAATAAATAAAAAATAATAAAAAATAATAAAAAAAGAAAATATAGGATGTCAAGAAATAGACTAGTGATTTCGACCTTTTTTTTTTTTTTTTTTTTTTTTTTTTTTTTTTTTTTTTGCGGTAC
>NC_041229.1:63537908-63646581 GCF_002837175.3 Physeter macrocephalus | reverse complement strand
ACGCGGGCCTCTCACTGTCGTGGCCTCTCCCGTTGCAGAGCACAGGCTCCGGACTCGCAGGCTCAGCGGCCATGGATCACGGGCCCAGCCGCTCCACCGCATGTGGGATCTTCCCGGACCGGGGCACGAACCCGTGTCCCCTGCATCGGCAGGCAGACTGTCAACCACTGCACCACCAGGGAAGCCCTTGACCTTTTTTTAAGACCGTTTAAGCCAGGGTTGTGATTAAGATGTGGCACTGAGGAGGCAGGGTCTGAGGGTTTGTGGAGGAGTTTTCTTCCCAGTGTGTGAGAACTTTGAGTATGTGTATAGCCTGTGGAGAAAGGGTAGAGTAGGAAAATTCAAAGAGAAATGACTTCAAGGAAAACGATTTCAGAAACTTCCTCGTTTGCCTGATCTGTCCAGTGATGATTAGACTCCTCTCAATATTCAGAATAACCAGGTAAAGTGGTGTTGGGCAAGACCACTGTAGAAGGAAAGCCTCGAACTTTAGGTTATGAGGGCTTTGTTTAGATGGCCTTTGAAGTCCCTTCCAGTCTTCAGTTCCACAAATCCAGCTTATCTGAGTTGGTCATGCTAAGCATGGACCTGACAGAAACAAACACCTGCTTTAGTATGAATCTAGGCTTATTAGTGAGAGAGATATGAATGAAGAATTTCTGTTTCTTTTGAGGAGCAAAGCATTCTTCCAGGGTCTAATCAGGAAATCAGAGTTAGCACTTCCTCCAGCTCCTTGTCAAGTTAAGAAGCTCTCATTTTCTTTTAAATGCCCCTCTCTCTCCTTTTCCCAAGAATACTAATTAAAAATCTGCCTTGTCAAGAATCAGTGTATTTTGGGAATCCATTTCTTCGCCTTACCAGGGTTACAGCAAGTCATGGCTCTGACTCCATTCTTCCTCAGAAATCTGTAATATGGTGGAAATGAAGACCTCCTGCACTTCTACCCCTTTCCTGGGGAAGGTTCTAGGCTCTGGGCTTCTAGGAGTAACTCTCTTCCCCCCCTAGAATTGGAATGCCATCTAGTATGTGTCACATAGAAACTTGGGGTTAGACTCCATCCTTTGAGGGATTTTCAATATTATTGTAAACTAGGAATAATATGCTTTTGTATAGAAATTTCTCAGGTCAAATAACTTTTAAGAGGTGGCTTACACTTTCTGGAGGCCACTTTGAGTAGAAACAATAGAGCATAGCTATATCTGCCCTAGTAACTCTCCTAAGCTCTATCAAAGAGCAGACTTGATTTCATATTCCTCATTCTTCTTCCTAACCGTAGGTATCCTGGCACAGATATAAGGTCTAATTAAGTCCCCTGCTTCTTGATCAGTTTCTGTCCCTTTTATACTCCACTTTTGGCCCATTGAAGAGAGCGGGAATGGATGACAAGCACATGGCAGGAGGAGCCTTATGCTCCTTGAGGTCCAGAGGATAACAGTAAGGATGATTCCTCTGCGTTCTGCCAAGTTCTAAAGTGTGTCTCCTAAGAGGGTTATTCAGCAGGTATGAATCCTTGTCTTCCTACCTCATCCACCCATGGATAACTCAGCCCACAGGAGAGCCAAGTCACCAAGGCACATGTATTTGGGTCCAAAGGATAATACTGTGAGGGAGTGAGACTTGAAATAGAAGTACACAGAACTCCTAAAAACCAGTGCTAACATATATACAATGGAATATTACTCAGCCATAAAAAGAAATGAAACTGAGTTATTTGTAATGAGGTGGATAGAACTGGAGTCTGTCATACAGAGTGAAGTAAGTCAGAAGGAGAAAAACAAATACCGTATGCTAACACATATATATGGAATCTAAGAAAAAAAAATGTCATGAAGAGATTAGTGGTAGGACGGGAATAAAACACAGACCTACTAGAGCATGGACTTGAGGACATGGGGAGGGGAAGTGTAAGCTGTGACGAAGTGAGAGAGTGGCAGGGACATATATGCACTACCAAATGTAAATTAGATAGCTAGTGGGAAGCTGCCGCATAGCACAGGGAGATCACCTCTGTGCTTTGTGACCATGAGAGGGGTGGGATAGGGAGGGGGGGAGGGAGGGAGACACAAGAGGGAAGAGATATGGGAACATATGTATATGTATAACTGATTCACATTGTTGTAAAGGAGAAACTAACACACTATTGTAAAACAGTTATACCCCAATAAAGATGTTAAAAAAAAAAAAAAAAAAAAACCAGTTCTAAGAAGGTTTCTTTGGCCTGTGAGAATTAGCTGCCCTTTCTATAAGTCCCCTGGAAAGATACATTTATTCCACATAGACTATGGTCACTTTCCTCCTGAAATGCCCTTGTAAGGGAAGGGAAAGCAGCAAGCTCAGGTAGTACAAATCACAAGGGTCCCTTAGTTCTCTTTAGCCATGGACTATCAGCCCTGTCCACCTCTCCCAGGGTCCCACATTGCTCTTTCATTCATTCAGGGTTGCCTACTGCAAACTGGTTTATAGTTCCTGCTCTGATAATACCCACGAAGTCCCTACTTGAAGGAAGAATAAATAAGAAGCAAAGGTAGAGCTCAATTATGGGCAGCTCCTTCATTATTTCTGCAGCACCTGGGGGACAATGAGAGAAGGGGGAAAAAATCACCTGTCATTAAGAAGCCTCTGCTTTCTGTTCCTCAAGCAACCTCATAACATTCTGCAGAGGCGCCTCATGGAAACCAACCTGTCAAAGCTCCGAAGCAGTCGTGTCCCTTGGGCCTCCAAGACCAACAAACTCAATCATGCCAAGTCTGAGGGGCTAAAGAAGTCTGAGGATGATGACATGATTTTGGTTTCTTGCCAGGTAATGTTCTGAGAATAGCTTTTCCAGGTTTTCTGGAGAATAGGATTTGGGCCCATTATCCCAATAATGGGGACCTCTCCTCCAAATTGTATAGAATGTGGGTCTTATCATGGAATTCATAAATGAGTTTTAAGTGGGGCACTCCATGCAACACTTGAAATATATGCAGTAATTTGTATGCATGTGCGTGTTTATGGGGAAAAGGACTAAATGTTTCATCAGATTTGCAAAGGAGTATGTGATACACACACACACACACACACACACACAAAATTAAGAGCCACTTGGTGTATAGAATGAAATACCCAAAGTCCTTTGGGATCCTCTGTAAGCTCTAGATTCAGCAGGAAAAAGAACCCCTCAAAGGAGACACAGCAATGGATAAAGATGGGACACTACCAACTCATAATTGTGAGGATGCTCTCCAACCCTGCCTTTCATATGACATCTGCTGCCTGCTCTTTGGATCTCCCTTCCCTTTTGCTTCTCTGGCTCCTATTGAACAGTATGTTTCCTCTCCACAGTGTGCTGGAAAGGATGTGAAAGCCTTGGTTGACACAGGCTGTCAATATAATCTCATCTCTTCAGCCTGTGTGGACAGACTGGGGTAAGTAGCCACTTGTGCTGGAAGTCAGATGCTAATACAATCTTTGCTTGAATTTATTTTGAAGTCCAGGCTTTCCATTAACTCCCACCAATTAAGTTTTGAGCAAAGACCTTTGGGCTCCAGAATGAGAAATTATGAGATCCTTGGCTCATTGCGTGCCATGCCCTGATCCTGATTTGTGCCCTGCCCAGACAACAAGTTAGAAGGATCTGCCCTGGTGGTGTACCCAAGAGAAGTGAAATCAGGGATGTGGTTGGCCTTAGCTTACTTGGGGTCCTTCTGGAGGCCACACTGCCTGTCCCAAGAAGTATCAGTCAGACCGTGGAATAGAGCTGCTATTGCTGTTGGGCCTGAACCATCACAGGGGTGATTAGTACCTTTCCTCTCTGCAATAACAGGTAAAATCAGATCTTACTGCTGCCCCTGCTGGGGACTGGGTGTGAGGCAGGCACCTCATATATTGAATATCTTCAGTTCTCTAACAGCTGGAATTGGGTTCTCCCTCATTTTTAGTCAGAGAAAGCCATTTTGTATCTTTCCTCCTTTTCACTCAATCTGTACTTTTATTTCCTTTCTTCTTCCTTCTCTTTCCTCCACAGTACCTTATGGGCCCTGAGGTCTAGCCCAGAATTGGGAGGATCAACCCAATATCCTTTTCCACTTCTCTAGCCCTAAGTACAGCAAAGTATTCCCCAGCCTAAATCTCTGTATTGAAACAATCACTAGGGTAGATATAATGGCCCATTTTAAGCTACTTTCAAAATATCCCTATTCTTAGGCAGGGCTTGCACAAGTCTTGATTTTTATAATCAGTGACCTCTGCCACATGTTCTGTTCCTTCTCATTTCTACCTTCTCCTCACCCCTCACCACAACTGTGACTCTGAAGCTGGCTCTATGGGTTTTGTGCATTGCTGTTTAGGGCGGTGGACGGGGTGGGGTGGGGGTGGAGTCTAAGGACACAAGTGCTCCTATGAGAAGAATCCTGAGCTTTTTTATGTGGTGAAGAGATGAGCTGTAGTGCAACATGATGTTTCCAGAAAGACTAATAATGTCCTGGTGCATAATTAGGCAGAAGACTGCCATGATTCCAGAGGAATGAATAACTGTCTGTAAAATTGCAATTATTTTTCTTTTGGATGGGCTATAACACGAAAGAGAGGAAATGGAGTAAAGCAGAAGTATTGGCACAGAAAGTCCATAATTAAGTATTTATCCACCAACTCATAATAGCTCTGTGCTAGCTGTTCCAATCAGCTTACATAACTGTGTGAAACCTTGGTGCTGTTCTTTCCTTCCTCCCCTAGACAGACAAGTTAAATTAATGAGGACTTTCTCCACAATATGCCTTGCTGAGGCCAATGTCAATGCACTTAACAAATAAGTACCTGCCTCCACCATCCTTATGGCCTAAGACTAAATGATGAGGATAGACTGAAATAGACAAAGAGAAAATTAGACACTGAACAAAGCATCTTCTAAAATTAGGATTTACCTGCCCTCTCTGAGATCTGTTACCCACAGATGGATAAAAGGATATATTAACTAAATTGCCTTGCACATAGGTGGGGATGTTGAGATGCAGAAAAGGATTCTCTGAGTGTGTCAACTCTCATATTCCACCAGTGCAGATAGTGACATAGCTTTTTGAGAACAGGAGCTGAATCTTTAGTTTTTTATATCTCCTGGCATGTTTAGGATAAAGTGCTGAAACAAGAAGTGTAGACTAGCATTTTTTTGGGGTAAATTAACCCAGGAAATCTCTGGAAAATTCCAGCTGTGTATCAGAAGGTAGGCATTGCCAGATTCCACCAGAAACTTCTGCCAAGGGAATTCTGGTATTTCCTCTCTGGTGCAGACTCAAGGAGCATGTCAGATCTCACAAGCATGAAGGAGAGAAGCTTTCTGTACCCCGACATCTGAAAGTAGTGGGCCAGATTGAGCACCTAGTGATCACACTTGGCTCCCTCCACCTGGACTGTCCAGCAGCCGTGATTGGTGAGTAGAATGGGGGACTGGACCTATGGACCCCTAATTTAAACCCTCTCCCTCCTTCCACCAAACCCTCATGGGATTTTATGCCTGTAAATACTGACTTCTTCAAAATCCCAGGTTTCCACTTTTTTGTACTATAAATCTTGTCCCAGTTTTTGCCTTTTGAAGTACCAGATGGGCCTTGAACTACATTCAAGACATGTTGAGAATCACTCAGAGAATAAGAAAATTCAAGGGGTAAGAAAACAAACATTTCTGTGTGCCCCTGAGAGCTTTCTGTGGGCTAGTTGGAGGTAGAGGGCAAGATCCTCTTACTCCTTTGCCATAAATCCCTTCATAATTTCCTACCAACTCCTATACTTTCCCTCATGTATTCTATTCCAGAGTACTCTAAGTTCCTGGTTTTTGTCCAAAGGCCTTTGTCCTTTAGAGTTAAAAAGATTTCAGTTTGAATCTTGACTCTATCACCTTTTAACTATAATGATTTGGGAAAATTACTTAATATAATAAATGCTCAACAGATGTTTATTGGATGGATGGAAGGAAGGAAGGAAGGAAGGAAGGTAGGTAGGTTGCATAGAACCTAATGGTGATAAGGCTGACTTCTAAACCAACATGAAAATGGTTAAATCTTAATTTTTTTTATTAGAGGACAATGAGAAAAACTTGTCCCTTGGTCTCCAGACTCTCCGATCCCTGAAGGTAGGATTGATTCTACATTCCCATTGGTACTTCTTCTCTGAGGCAAGGGTCCTCTTACATGGAGACCCCATAGTGGGATCATTGACGGTGACCAGTGATTCTCCTTTGTTTTCAGTGCATCATAAACTTGGATAAGCACCGGCTGATCCTGGGGAAGACAGACAAGCAAGAAATCCCTTTTGAGGAGACAGTTTCCTTGAATGAAGACAAGTGAGTGCCCAAATGGGTCAGGTCAAGTAAAACCCATTGGTCATTAACTGGAGGGGTTCTCACACAGGATATTGGGTTGTATCCTGCTTTTGACCTTCAATCATACCACAAGTATACCCCTCCTCACCCCCAGAGTTCACAATCCCACAAAACTCTATAGTCCACATTTCAGAATGAGCAGTGATGATACTGCATAGAGTGGTGGGGAAGATGCGTAGCTTCTAAACTAAAATTGTACTTGCCTTTCAGTCTAACTTCTTTGAATTTGGTATCATTTCTTTTATTTCTTTCTCATTTCAGCACTTCCGAAGCATAACTACAGCCTGCAGCATGTCTGCACGTGTGCACACATACCAGGTTGACAGATTAAGAAAACTGGGTTTGAACCAAATGCAGTAGCAACTTGCTTTGGACCAAGTCCTCTCCTCTAATAGAAGCTCCAGGGGTTCCTTCCCACCCAGACCTCTCTAGACTTTAGTCTGTGCTTTGAGATCTTGTCTGGTTATAGCCATTGTTTTTTACTCCTTTGATCACTTAATTTATAGACCTTTTTGACACTGCCAGGTCTCACTTGTGGCCTATTTCTCTGCTTCTTCAAGGAAATTGCTTTTATTAGTCAAGTATAGGGGCTGCCAGGTTCTATTTCTCCATAGATACACTTGCTTCTTTTCCTGTAGTTAAAGTGTATAATGAACAGGAATCTGACCTTTACCTCCTTTCAGCTATTTCAAAGAGATGCAGGGTACCTATGGCTCAGAATTAGAATTTCTTCTAATTCATTCATTGATTTCTCAAGTATGAATTAATCTGAAAGAGCCCAGAGAAATCATCTAGTCCAACCCTTTCATTTAAAAGTCCGGAGAGGCAATTGAATTGTCTAAGCTCATATACTGAGTCGGTGGCAGAGGGGACCTAGAATTCAGACCTGACAAACCAAGGCCGAGGCCATGTTCATTCTCATTTGTTGCGTCAGGCCTTGAGAGGAGGATGAAGAGGTGAGGGTTTGTAAAAAGGCAGGGTAGGGGAAGGCTATGCTTTGGGGATGGATGCCAGAGGATCTGGGTAGCCCTCCCTCCTGTGTGCTAAGCCCACTAGAAGTCCCCTGACCTAAACTGTCACATTTAGGTGCTTATCTTGGTGCCTAAAAGCCATGGGTATAAAGATGAATGAGGTGGCTTCTCACCTTGAATGTCTTGGAGGGGAGGAGGAGGAAGGACTCACAGACAGAAGACATTAACCACTCTCTGAGATGGAATTGAAGGCTTCAGTAAATCTGGGCATCATTGTCAGATGTTGATAACCCCAAGATCCAGTCAGTATTTCTGCCTAGCCTGTTATTTGTCTGCATCAGACTCAAGTAGCTGGGAACAGGAGTGGAGAAAGGAGATGAAAAAACCCAGAGCAGGTCCAAAATAGAAGGATAGAATCAGTTGGTGGGAAAGCCTACCTAGGGAAACATTTCTGGGATGGGGGCCAGGAATGAAACTTCCTGGCAGGGAGTTGATGGTTGGGAAGCTCTTCAGTTCTGTCCTGGTATAAGGAAAGAGGCAGGGCAGGAGCCTGCCCAAGAATTCACAACAACTTTTTCTGACTCCTCAGTATTTCCTGATCCCTGTCAAAGAGGTCATGGGGTTTTTTGAAGCCTTTCTGTTGGGGTGTCAGTTGGGCACATAGATACCTGTAATGGAATCTCCCCTTCAGTTTGGTCAGAGATGTGCTCAGAGAAGTCAGAAAAATAGCCAGCTGTGGGTGTCCCTTTAAGAGATTCCCAAGTCTACCCTTGGTTCATAGCAGCAGTTCCTCGAGTATTCAATGATCCTACTTCAAACTTTGCCAGATCCCACCAACAATCTTGTCTAGCGTTAAGCTACTGTCTCTATCAAACAACTCTTTGGAACTCTGAATGCTTTCAGCTTTTCAGAGGCTCCCTAAAGACTAGGAACTTGGTGATGTGACCCCCATTTGAACAGCTAGGCAGCCATACTGTAGCCAGTTGTCACCGCGTCACCCCCAGGCCCTTCTTATCAGCCTCTACAGAGAAAGCAAGATGGAAAACTAAGCACAGCCACAGTAGGGGAGGCCACATCTGAAGCTCAGCAGGGGTGATCACATGTTACCAGCCTTCAGTGCCCCCTCAGACTACCCCCATTTTCTTACATGGGGGCACCTGCACCTTTCCATTGAGGCCTCTCCACTCTCCTCCCTTATCTATCATGGAACCACTTTGGCCTGCTTCTCATCCTAGGACTGAGTTGAAATACTTCACCTCTTCCCTAGTTGAAAGTTCCACTCTGAGCCTTGACTCTTGGCCACAAGTGAGGCATGTTAGAAGTTCCTTGGCCTGGTTTATCCTTATTTAGATTCCCTGTGGACCAAGTGAGGCCAGGAATTCTCAGGTGCTAGAAAGATGCCACTGATTTTGACCCTTCGAGTTCAGGATTATATGGCATCTGGGGGTTGATCAGATGGCCTTTAGTGATCTTTCTGGCCTCTGAAAATCAGTCAGTGACTTTCCAGTTTTGGAATAGAGACAATTGGGGTGATCTGGGCTTATGGTATCATAATCTCACTCCATGCCATCAGATCATTTGAATTCACTAACCGAATAATTGTGCTGTAAACCTCAGGCTTGATAGAGGTACCTAAAGATGTCTAAAGACAATTATAGGAAGTCTTGAGCTTCATTAGTTTTCTTTAAATGCTTCCAGGTTGATTACTCTGATAGCCCATATCTCCTTGATATTCATGAGGAAGCACTGGGTCCACTTTTCTGAGGCAGGCTAGCTAAGCAGGGAAGGTCAGTTCTTCCCAGAATCCTAGAAAATTCTCTCTGGTACCTATGATTGAGGGTGTGGGAAGAGAGTGTCTACTCAGGTCACAGTTCTGAAGACAGGCGGTAGCAAGAAGTAACCCTGTAGAACTGTAACCCTCTCATTCCTTATTAGATGTCCACATAAAATACAGGGAGTTTGAAAAATATTGTCTTTGTCGTTTGGTATTTCTATGCCTGACTTATTTGAGGAAAAAATGTTTTCTGACTTTTCTATTTCCTTGCCCTGCACAGACCCCACCTGGTAAGATTTTCTATTCCTTAGCTCAAAGTGTCTATAGATGGGTTGCTTGTTATGTCAGCTGCCCTTACTCTTGTATAATAGAAATATCTTTCCAGGCTGGGCACATGGAGGAGACGAACTGGATTCCTCACTCCTTCTGTTGCCAGGCCTCTGCATTGGCACTTTATCTGCTCAGTGTTTCTGGCTGTGTTGAGTTTATTTGTGAGATTAATGTAACAATAAAGTGAAATCTTCCCCTCTGTGTGCTTGTCTGACAAAGTCTTTGTGTCAGGTCCCCTGGAAGATGGCGGAGCCCAGGCATAGCCCAGCTGCATCTGTGTTTCTCTTAAAGGATCTTCTGAACACAAGGCTTTGTGGTCCTCATTTCCTCCATTGCTACTAGCCCTTTTGCTCCCTCTTACTGGCTGTATGTCCTTGGGCAAATTAGTGAACCTCTGTGAGCTTGGCTTTGTAAGCTATAAAACAGAAGTGATAATAGTACTTACTTCACAGTATCAAATGAGATAACCTGTATAAAGTGGTTGGCTTATGGTAGTCCCTCAAAGATTTAACTGTTTGTGAGAACAATCTTTTATGGTGTATCCCCAGTGTGTGAGAGAACATTTACTTCTAGAAGTTTTATTTACGAATTTACTTTTTATAAATAGATATATTTATTTAGAAAGGAAATATTTATTTGGTTCAAACAAATAAGAGGTTTGGGAAGGGGAAGGGTTGAATGAACCTTAATATATAGTTAAAGTTAAGGTCTAAATGACGTTGCAAATAACTGCATTTTACAGATGATAGAAACTTACCTTTTAAGTGTTAATATTTTTAGTATTTAAACAGTGTAATTATTAAATAGTCAACAAGAAACATTCTATACCTATGACAGTGGTTATCACAATCTAGAATTATGTTTCTACCACTACTCAGATGATATTACCATTCCACCTCAAAAGGTTTTCTGTCTTACTTTTGTCCATTTATTCTAAATATAATAAATGTAAAAAGACTTCACCAATCTGACTCTTAAACAATGAGCAACAGAATCAAGATTCATAATCACCTTAATAGAATGAAACCAACAAAACTGTTTTAACAGAGTTTAAAAAATACATCCTGACTTCCATTTTTAAAAAATCTATTGCACTTGCACAGTGGGGGAGAACTTGGATTAACAGAAATTCCTGTGAAGATGATATTGGTGTTTAGTTGATTGCACATTCTCTATGTAGAAGTATCAAGGACTCTGTGTGTAGGAGATGTCATTTGTAAGACAGGGATGTATATATAATCTGTGGAGCATCCAGAAAAGGGCAATGGTAACCTCATTATGGTCTTCAGAGTTGTCATGTGGGACGTGTTCTTTCTGGCACCAGAAAGCAAGCATTTCCAATAGGTGGAGGTTGCAGAGAGGCATATCCTGACTCAGTTGGAGGGAAGCATCTACTTTAATCCAGGGACTATACTAATTTATACAAAGAAGGTAGTAGTGTTCACAATTTTGCAGAAGGAAAAGCTAAGGCTCAGAGTAGTATCAAGACACAATTGCTTAGCACAATTAAATGGACTGTCTCTAAATTCTCTTTCACTGGGAGTGACAGGTGGGATGATCATTTCCTAGCAATATTGGAGAGAGATGTCTGCATTGGGTGGAAGGTTAGATAAGGAGACTTCCAAAGTCATTTCTAATGCCAAAATTCTTTTATTCTAGGACATGTTTATTAAATGGCATTGTGAATCAAATGTAGTTTCTTTTTGACTCATTGCCATCACTACAAACATAGACTCATTAATTTGGACTGAAATTATGAGCTTTTTATGCAGCTTTGAAGAGTTGCAGGCTACTGTTCTCAGTAAATCAGAAAGCAGAGACGTACTAGTCTGTGTGTCATAGCTTGGTCTCCTCTGTTAGCCGCTACTTCTTCCTTCCATTCATCCTAAGCTATGCTACTATCTTATTTTATGCTTACTTGTCTGGTCAGTGACCTACTGGCAGCTGTTTCTTACATGGTGTCAAGCATGTGGGCATTGTGACATCTATTTTCTCAGAAACCTTTTTATTCAAGGGTTGAGGTATGTTTCAGAAGACTGGGGCTGCCAGATGCCTGACCAGAATGGAGAAAAAGCTGGGTCTTTACCTGCTTTTAGGTAGTGACTTGTCCCAAGGTTCTAGCAGCCTGATGACTACAAGTCCTGTTCTTTCTTTCCAGCACCTTTATCACACTCTTTCCTGGACCTATGCCCCTAACCAGCGAATCCCAGCCATCAAAATCAGAGAGGGGAATTCAATCCTGGCATTGTTTTTACTGGAGGCAGAGTAGCCTTCCAATGTGTAATTAATACAGAAAATCTAACTCTTCAGGGAACCCACATACTCCAATGCTGCCATACTCAAACCCTTGAACAGGAGAAATAAGCTGGGAAGAGGGGGTGTGGCTGATCTAGTAGAGATACTTGTGTTTGCCAGAGGAGAGACTTCGAAGACAAAGGGAGTGGAGACATAATCTTCTGTGCTGTGAGCCTGGATAACAGGAATTTAACTTTGCTTTCATCATTTGGCAAACTAATATGGGATATCTTGGGATTCTGTTGTGAAATGCTGAACTCCTTGGATACACTGGATGCCCTTGTACTTGGGGGGCTGCTATAGTGGTTCTCATCTTATTTATTTTGAAAATGGGTAAGGACATGAGAATTTCATTGTTTCTGGGCTGCCCATATGAAGAATCAACTACTCTGTTTTGAAGGTTCTACAGAAACTATCCCCCACGTGTCTGAGTTCGTAACAGTTTCTCTGTGGTAGATAAGAACCAGTTGGAGAACGGAAAGTACATTAAAGTGAATAGGTTTCATAAAGATCAATTCAGTCACAGGGCTGTATGAAGGAGGCCTATTCTAAGGTCTGAGGAAGGGTAGCCAGAGAGGAGAATCCAACTGGGTATGCCCCATGGAGAGTAGAATTTCAGATATAAAGGCTCAGTATCAGCAGGTAAGGGCTAGGAGGAAGGTGAGGACTGGAAAAGAGTGACAATTAAAGGGAAGGGAAAATGGGTGGGAAGCTCAGCATCAGCCTAAGTTGATAATCAAATAAGGGGCACCAATACTGAAGTATACCTTAATTAACAAAGCATACTATATAACTCATATTTGATTTATATACCTCATAATAATTTTAATTTGCTCTGTTTCATGGTGGTAAAACACATATCACCAAAGACTCCATTAGCCACTAAAAACAAGATGATTACTCGAAAGACTATAAAGTAAATTAGACCTGAGATCCTCACCCCTTAGTCATTCATTTGTTAATTTGTTTATCCCCTGGAGAAACTGAACTAGTTGGAGCCACCAGGAACAACTGGCAGCTGAGAGGAGGCATCCTACTGAAAATGGGGACTTAAGGTTCAGCATTCTGAAGCATCAGATACCTCTTACGCTGACTTGGATCCCAGAACCCTGAAATGTGGCTGTTCATCTTAGGACGGTGCTTTCACTGCAGCTCTCTCAAGGTGGTTTTTTTCTCCCACAGTTCTATTACTGGTCCTAGAGATGGGGTAGATGGTCTCCTTGCTTCTTATTACTTCTTGCAAACATTTCTCCCTCTGCTTTCCCTTAAAACCCCCCAGCTTTGAGCCTCATGCCATCAAATTATATCAATTCTGTCCCTTCATTGTTGCTATCATCTACAAAATCTATAAGCTCCTGGGTCATTGCCCCTCAGTTTTCAATAAGTTTAGCTCTTGGTTCATTTCACTCCCCTCAACACTACTCCAGATTTAATTCTTCGTGATTTAGTTACATAAATGGATGATCCTTTCAACATCCTGACATATTGGTTCCTTGAATAAACAGTCTTCCACTTATTTTACCCTCTACATTTCCCTGCCATTTACTCCGATGGTCATACCTTAGATCTTGTTATTACCCAAAACTATAACCCTTTCATGATCTCAGGCTCATGTATCTGATTGTCTGACCACCAGCTCTGTCTTCCAGACATCTCCTAGCAACTTGATTGCAACACTCCCTTGATTATCACCTTTCATTGTCCCTAACCTGAGTTTCTCTCCTCTCTTCATAAGCAATTTAAATCCCTGGGTCAATGGATATAATGATTCACTTGCATATACTTTTTTTTTTTTTTTTTTTTTTTTTGCGGTATGCAGGCCTCTCACTGTGACCGGGGCACGAACCCGTGTCCCCTGCATCGGCAGGCGGACTCTCAACCACTGCGCCACCAGGGAAGCCCTGCATATACTTTTAACTCAGTTTACCTTCTCTTTTTGTCACTCACTTTGCAAAACCACAATTCCAGTCAGAGCCAGCTCTTTGCCTACCCCTATGCAGCAACCATGCTGACTGGTCTCATTTAAAACTCATGTCCATAACTCCCAGGCCCTTAACACTGCCCAACAATCATATTTCCCTAGTCATTCACCTTTTTATTCTAGATCAGGTGTCTGCAACCATTATCTGCAAAGGGCCAGATAGTAAGTATTTTAGGCTTTTCAAGTCATACAGTCTCTTTCACGACTACTATACTCTGCCATTGTAACAAGAAAGTAGCCAAAGGCAATATATAAGTATTGCCTTACATATTGCCATACAACTCATAAAATTTGAATTTTATGTAATTTTTACATGTCGCAATTTAGTATTCATCTTTAGGTTTTTTTCCCCAACCATTTAAAAGTATCAAAATTATCCTTACCTAGCAGACCGTACAAAAACAGGATTTGGCCACGGGCTCTAGTTTGCTGGGCTGTGTTCCTAAGTTATTTCACACCTTCTTTTTTTCTCAAGTCTCTAATACTGCCTTCTAATACTGCCATATGATGGCCGTGCTTTCTACTTCATTCATGAAATAATCAGAACATTCACCACTCCTACCACATCTAACCTCTTACCAGCATCTCTATGCATGAATTCAGCTTTCCCTACTGTTACTGTCTTACCATAGCACAAAACCAAAACATGGTATAACTTACTGTGTTTATTGTCTCCCCGACTAGAATGTTAGTTTCAGGAGGGCAGAAAGTTTTATCTGTTTTACACACTGTTGTATACCAAGTACCTAGAAGAGTGTTTAGCATGTAGTAAGTGCTCAACAAATGCTTGATTGAACATTGGCTACCAGACCAGCAGGCAGGAGTTTAGAGAATTTTTCTCTAGAGAAACTTACCTCTCCTTCCAAGAGAAAGAAACTATGCATCTTGGCAGTTGATCTTGAGTGCCCTAAGTGGTATTTTTTTCAAACTTCTTCGAGAAAACACCCACAATAATAAATCACCATTTTATGGACTTGACCCAGTACATAATATGTACCTATGATGTATATGTGTGTATGTGTGTGTATGTGAAACCAAAGTTTCACAAAACAATTTCCTTTTTATGTGTGATGTATTCTGACATAGTATTTTCTATTCTGTCTTTTGGGAAAAGAAAGTTTGTAGCAAGTGATTAAATTGATTTCACAAACCACTAATGGGTTTGCAACCAGAAGTTTGAAAAATACCAGAGTGTGTTCTACTGATCACAAGCCCTGTCTATGTACACAGAGCTTCCAGTCAGTTTTCTAATGCCTAACTCTTACATGCAAGTAGATAGCCAAGGATCTCCAGACATTTAAGGAAAGCTTCTGAGAATTCCCTGGCTGTCCAGTGGTTAGGACTCTGTGTTTTCACTGCCGTGGCCTGGGTTCAATCCCTGGTAGGGGAACTAAGATCCTGCAAGCTGCATGGCGTGGCCATAAAAAAAGCTTCTAACAGAAAACAAAACAAAACAAAACACAGCCACAAAACAAAGACTGAAAAACTCAAAACATTAGAAATATTGTCAGAGAAATAAGATGCTGTATTCCCAGATGGAACAGATTGCTATTTAAAAGGGGGCGGGGCAGTCAAGAAAGTAGTAAATTTAAAACAGCATAACAGAAATGTGAAAATTCAAAAGAAGAGTTAGAAGATAGAAGTCTTTCAGAAAAACAAAAAGAGGTAGAAATGGGGAAGAAATGATAAAATTATTCAATTATTCTAGGGCAAAACCTGTGCAGTGGGCTTAAAGAATAACTAGTCCAGAATGAAGGAGGAGGATGAAGCCCTGGAGGGTTGTCTTCAATTTAAAAAAAAATAACTAAACTGATAGGCTACCTGATGTGTTTGAAAGTATTGAGAGGCAAGTTTGGGATAAATTAATTATAGATACTTGAATGCTAAATACTTAAGAAACATGGAAAAAGAGGTAATGGCTAACTTCAGTCAAAAAAAGGAAATGAAATCATATTATGCTAATTTATTCAACCATGAATAAATATGTACACAGTTATAATAACGTAAGGAATAGTGATTTACCTAAGTAAGATATAGATATATTGCGGGATGGAGGATGGAGAAATAATACATGTGTTTATGAGAGGACATTGGAGTGTAAGTACATAGCTTATTTCCTATAGCAAGAAGTAAAATAAAAGCCCAGACTGAAAAATCAAGAACTAGTAGTATAAGCATGCTATTAAGAAATAGGGAGATAAATCCCAGAAGAGATGTATCTTAAAAGATAAGAAAGAAGTTGTCTCTGGGGAGCAGAAATTCAGAATGTAGAGGGCTGGGGTAGGGTCAACTGTGAAGTACCATTTGATATCTTTAAATGCACTATACTGGGGACTTCCCTGGTGGTTCAGTGGTTAAGACTCCGTGCTTCCACTGCAGGGCACACAGGTTTGATCCCTGGTCGGGGAAGTTCCGTGTGATGCGGCCAAAAAAAAAATGTACTATATTGGTAAAAATAAAGATGAATACAAGTAGTATAGTTTTTCATTTATTTGAAAATCTTAGCAGTCAGAATGGAGGAACTGTTTCCCTTAGGTATTGTAAGATATAAGACACTGGGAAACCAAGAATACTGATTTAGCACCCTTCTGAAAGAAACTTTAAAAATTCTCCCTGCTTTGGTACTAAACCTTGTGTTGCTTTGTTATTTTACAGTCTCCAGTAACTTGTCTGCTATTGCTGATACCAGCATGTCTAGGAACAGAAAGATGTAATTCTGGCCTCATACATTGTTGTTACCATGGTGGGAGCCAGCAAGTATACTTATGTGGCTTTACAAGTAGCAGGGGGCAGAAAATCTTACTAAAGGGGGCTTAAGTAGGAGGGAGCACCCTGGCAATGCACATGGTAAAGGAGAGAACTCACATGAGACATTCCCAGGGTATGCTCAGAAGAACTTCTGTGTGTGTCCTGCTGTAATCACTGGAGACATGATCCAAGGAAACCATCATATTGATGCTGTGCATGACTCCATTTGTTCTCCTGGACTGCTGTGGCCTGGGAAAGTGCTGAGTAGATCAGAAAGGATGAGGTGGAGAAAGAAGACTGGGGCATCCAGAGCACTATTTGAGCACTGGAGGGAAAAGGGGTGAGGGAACTGAAGACAGAGCTAGCAAAACCTCGGTCCCAGATACATAAATTGTCACTTCTGCTTCCTAACCTTCTGACTTTCACACTTAAATTTAGAGAAGAGTCTTCTCACTCTTCTGACCATCCCCCACCAAGGAATTTTTTAGGCCTTACAAAGAAGTGAGAGGGCGCATACCTGGTAGGAAGTTGCACCTGGACTTGTCACTCCTTAAGTGGAATAGAGTAAGGAAACGTAGTCACAGGGAAGCAGGGAAAAGAGTGGGTACTCACTAAGGCCAGTCTTGTCTGTAAACAGAACAACTATGATGTGACCTGAAGGTCTAGGAAGACCCTAGGACAGAAAATCTCCCCTCTCCTGCCTGCTATGCTGCCCAGATCCCATCTGCACTTCTTTGGGCATCTCAGCATTGCCCTCTCATGGTCAGAAAGGAATAAAGTAGGGATTCAAGTAGGTACCTGATTCTTGGAGACTGACCAAGAGGAGCCTCTCCCAGTCCTTTTCCCTTTTCCAGGTCCCCACAAACATTTATTGGTTTTTACTCTATCCCAGTCTCCAGGTACAAAGATAATGAACAAGGCCCCTGCCCTCAAAGAGTCTGCAAAATTTTGATGGAGGTTGGGAGTATAGAGGCAGATATGAAAACATAATTTTATCCTAACGAGTTAAGAAAGAGATCTGCACAAGTACAGAAGGAAGTGCACCTAAGTCAGGGAAGGCTTTCTAGTTGAAGAGACCCCTGACCTAAGGGGAAAGTAAGAGTTATCTAGGCATGAGCAGGGCAGAACAAGAACTGACTCCTCCACTTCCATTGTGTCACCTGGAATTACATTCCTTGTTTAGTGACATATACCCCCCCAACCTCAAACCTTTGGCTCTAGCTGTGCCAGTTCAACTCTGTCACCCCTCTCCTTACCCAGGCCTGACTCTTCATTCAGACTGTAGCCAGGCAACCAACCATCTTATTACAGTCACTCTACTCATGGCAGCTACATCCTATATTCTAGAACAGCTATGTCTAATATAAATATTAAATTTTCTAGTAGTTACATTTAAGAAGTAAAAAGAAACAAGTGAAATTATTTTAATATATTTTATTTAATCTAATGCATCCAAAATATTTCAACCTTAATATAAAAACATTATTGAAATATTTTATGTTTTTCATATTGTCTTTGAAATTCAGTATATAGATATATATATTTTTTTAATTTTTGGCTGCACTGGGTCTTCGTTGCTGCGCGCAGGCTCTTCTCTAGCTGCAGCGAGCAGGGGCTACTCTTCAGTGCGCGGGCTAATCATCGCGATAGCTTCTCTTGTTGCAGAGCACGGGCTCTAGGCGCGTGGCCTTCAGTAGTTGTAGCACACGGACTCAGTAGTTGTGGCTCGCGGGCTCTAGAGTGCAGGCTCAGTAGTTGTGGCGCACGGGCTTAGTTGCTCCGTGGCATGTGGGATCCTCCCGGACCAGGGCTCGAACCCGTGTCCTCTGCATTGGCAGGCAGATTCTTAACCACTGCGCCACCAGGGAAGCCCAAGGTTCAGTATATTTTACACTTACAGCATATCTCAATTCAGTCACACTTCAAGTGCTTAATTGCCACATGTGGTTAGTGACTACAGTGTCTGACAGTGTAACTAAAATTCTGCCCAGACTGAGTGTACTTGGTGAGGCACTATTATATATTTCCTCTAGGTTTCTGTACCCCAAATCAAGGCCCTGAGAACAATTTTGAAGAAGAAAGGGAAGGCCTGTGAGGTTTCAGCCAAAGAGTAAAATCACTCCCTTCAGATGCTAGACCTAGACAACTAACCCAAAACTGATCTCAAACTTGCTGATAAGACAGCTTTTAGCAATCACAAATCCACAAGTGCATCACAGTCAGACACATTTGACTCCTGGTGTCTCCAGATTGTCCTCTGGCCAGCAAGACACCCGCTAAGAAAACTTGATAATTAACTAATGTAACAGCATCTTCAGAAGGCAGCCTGGAGGGGCCTTGGTGAAAAGTCATCTAGTCCTGCCATTCTGGTTCTGGTTGGGACTGGGAACCACTTGCCATTTGGGACTGAAAGGGGCTAAAAATATTTGGCGTAGCATCAGACACCTTGTGTTAGAGTCTAGCATCAACAAGAATCACATGGGAGAAAAATATTGAGAAAATTCTATCTGTTAATTAAAACATTTCCACAAACCAGGAAAAGACCACCTTTTAAGTTTCGCTTAGAGAAAAGAAACACGGGGTATTCCATGAAAGCAGAATTTGAAATCCATAGGTAAGAGTTCAGTCACCTCATACTGAGACCAGAAAAGGGAAGTGTTTGGACCAAGGTCATTCAAAAAATCCGTAGAGGTTGTGATGAGCCCCTGCATCCTTTCCATTACAACCCCACTGTCTCTACTAACTGAAAAATATTTTAATTGGAGACACTGCCATCTCCAAGGTTCTCCTACATTACCCTTCAGGATGACCCGCTCTGGGAAGGATGGGTCAGTGCTCCCCGACTTCTGACTTAGGGGACCAGCCACCCTGAATAGGATTGTAGCGCCGCGATCCCCCACCTTCTGGAATCCTGGACGGAGGAGGCTACTAGGGCGGTTCTCTCGCCAACTCCACACCTTCCGGAGCCTGGCCTGGCCCAGCCCAGCCCCTCCTTTGTTTCCCAGTTCCTGGCGGCAGGCTGGGCTTAGGCGGTCAGCCCCCCAGTGGGAGGAAAGCGGGGAGCCCCAAACGGAGGCCACACCCAAGAAAGCAACTCACAGACTGTTAGCAACTTCGCGGGGAGTGGGGTCCGGGATGCGAGTGGGCCGCAGGTCAGTACCCAATGTGCCAGAGAGGACCTCTCGACCCTCTGACTGGGGGTGGGCTTCCCGGGAAGCGATGGCTCGGCCAGTCCCATACCTGTCCCCACGCCTCGCACCAGCCCCGCCGGCGCCGGCCGGGACGGGCCGCCTCTCAGCAATTCCTGGGGCTTATTAGGCTCACTCTGGGTCCGGCAACGAACTGCTCCGGCCTCGCAGGGGTCGCTCGGGCCCCGCCCCCCCGCTGACAGCCCGGGCTTGCTGGGGGGGGTGTGTGTGTGGGGGTCTCCCTGGGCGGGAGGACCTGCTAGTGCACTGGCGGCCCACAGCCCCGCAGCCTCGGTGCCGCGGAAAGATGGCCTATCACCTCAAAGCTCCGCCGGACCTACGCTGCGCCCCCGAGAGGCCGCCTTTGCTTCTGGGGCACCGCGCAGCCTCCCGGCCTTCGCACCGGGAACCGTTTCCGGGGCGAATGCTTTTCGTAGCTGACCCGGTGCGGCCCGTGACGCGAGGGCCCAGACGGAAGTGCGGGCTGAGGAGCCGGAGCCCGAGCCGGAGCCCGACCGAGAGCAGGTCTCGGGGGCTCCGGCTGTGGGGACTGCTGGGCCTGGCAGCGATGGCGACCCTGTGGGCCGGCCTCCTTCGTCTCGGCTCCATGCTCAGCCTGTCCTGCCTGGCGCTCTCGGTGCTGCTGCTAGTGCAGCTGTCGGACGCCGCCAAGGTGAGTCCCGCCCAGCGCTCGCCCCAGACCGGAGCTCCTCCCCTGACTCCGGCCTTTTCCACCTGCGTCCCACCCAAGTCCTCTCCCAGCCCTGACAGCCCGACCCCTAGCTTCACAGCCCTGGCCGACTACCACCCGGAACCCTCCCGACGGCCAGGGAGCAGTCCAGCCCTCCCGCTCCAGCTGTCCTAGGGTCCCCGCCCGCACCCCTCCCACCCACGGAGCTGACACCCCGCCCCAGCCCCACCCGGCCCTGACGGCGCCCGGAGTCGGGACAGCATCTCCGCCTCCTTGAATTTCCCTTCCCAGCCCCGACAGCACCCACCGCCCCCAAACTTGACAGCCTTTCCAACTCTAAGAGCCTTTAACTAACTTTGTATGCTTGAGCTCTGACAGTCCACCGCCGCCCTCCATCGGCTTCACAGACCACTGCCCCAATTCCCCAGGCCAAAATGATAGGAAGCCCGCATCTCACAGCTGTCTTCCCTCTTAGGAACTAACTCCTCTCAACTCACCCCTGAACAGATTCCCTTCCCACTGTGGGAACTTGCTTCTCCTGGCAGCCTTCCTTCTCATTACGACCTACAGGAGTCTCTGTCACCCACCTCATATCCTCACCTGACTCCCTCCAGGACCTCCTGGTCCCTTTCTTACCTTCTCTCTTCTTGATAATTTAGTGGGTAAGGGAGGATCCAAACTACAGGAGGGGTGAGGTTGTGGCCTTCTCCCCTGCTCCATTTCTTGGCCCTTCTGGTCCCCCTCATGCTGCTATCTAGTCCCCTTCGTGCCCATACCCTCCAGACCTGTCCTTGATGAGCTAGCTCATTACTAGAGAAAACAGATGGCCTGCACATTAATGTGGATGGGAAAACAGAATGACATTTTTCTTTTTTAAACTGGAGCTTTACTCTATAATACCTTTAAATATAGGGGCTGGGAAAGATGGGTGACAAGTATACAGATCAGGGGGGTTTTGGTCGGGGGTTCTTTTTTTATTGAAGTATGTAGTTAATTTACAATGCTGTGTTAGTTTCAAGTGTACAGCAAAGTAATTCAGATTCTTTTCCGTTATAGGTTGTTACAAGATATTGAGTATAGTTCCCTGTGCTATACAATAGATCCTTGTTGTTTAGGTCAAGGGTTCTTTTTGAAATCTTCCCTACTTCCGGGACAGCAGCAAGTCTCCTGACTTTCAAAACACTGCTGGCACCCTCTCCATATCTTCTGTCATCACGCTAAGTGGTATATTGTAACCATGTACTTGTCGGTCTCCTTTACTTGGGCATGTCCTAATTATGGGCAGGAACCATGTCTCACGCTTATCTGAATCCACCTCATTGCACACAAGTTCTGGCACAGGACAAATGCTCACTAAGTAGTTGATCAGTGAGTAAATGAATTACCAACTCTGCCAGATATACCACCATATATAGGAGCTTTGGACCTGGTCCTCTGGAGACTAATGAGCTACTGCCTTCTCAGATTAGATTCCCCTTTGCTGGGGAAGCATCTCCTACTCCCTCTATTCATAAATTTAGTCACCCCTTCCTCCACTTCTTGAAACTTGCTTTATCAGTAGTTGTCCTCTCTGTCTCCCAGGGATTAGAAGCAAAGTTTCCTGGGAAGGGTAGACCAAACTGATCTCAGCTACACTCACACTACTTCCCTTACATATTGGATTGGCCAAAAAGTTCGTTTGGTTAGTGAACACGTTCAATAAAGTTGTCTGTGAAAATGAAGAATGTGTCTTTTATTTTTACTTTAAACCGAACGAACTTTTTGGCCAACCCAGTACTTCCTTTCTAATTGTAGCTGAGTGCCTCCAAAACTTCATCCCTTCTATAGGACTCTGGCCCAACCCATTTTATCCATATCAACACCTTTCTACCAAAGGGTAGAAGGATGGTGAGTAGAAGAATTGTGATTTGTTTTGTGAGTAATTTTTAGTTTGATATTTCCCCATCCTTCTGTAATCAGCATTCTTATCTGCAGGCACAGCTGTCTGTCTACCTCGTCTTTCTACTGGCAGGTAGATGGTGATAACATTAGCACAATTTGATTGTCATGTGACACAAAAATGTGATTAACAAGTCACAGATACTAGATGTTATTTCAAAATAATTTTATGTAGTATATAATCATTCATTAGCATTACCAATGGCTTTTAAAAACTTGTATATCTCAAAGTTATTTAAAATTTTAAATGAATGGTTTTAGAATACTTGGCAGGGGATGCTTAGCAAAATGTGTAAGTTGCAGTTTTTTAAAATATTGATGATAAACTGTCAACAAGTTTCTATTTTGGTTATAGAATTCTGAGGATGTCCGATGTAAATGTATCTGTCCTCCCTATAAAGATAATTCTGGGCGTATTTATAATAAGAACATATCCCAAAAAGACTGGTAAGTATTCTGGATTACTGAATTACCTGTCAAATTTCTTTCTTTGGTTGTCACTGTTAGCCCTGGATATTCATCCAATGTATTGTTTTCTCTTTAAGAAAAAGTGTTGAATTCCATTTCTGTTTGAAAAAGTGAGAGTAAGGCCCTGAGTGCATGATGTAGGCCTAAAGGAATGTAGCCAAAATCCCCAGGCAGGGAGGCTTTTACATTGGGATGGGGCCGAGTTTGTGGCACCCAAACTACCCATAGCTACCCTTCTGTGTCCCCTTAAATTTTGGTCCTCCCTCTTGCTTCTCAGTGGAAGGTAAGCAAGCCTCATTTATCTGGGTCAGAGTTTTTACAATTTGTAGGTTTTGATGATATATTGTCAGATATAGGAGACTGTTTAAAAGTGTCAAAAGGCTTAGGAAGGAATGGGAATGAGCCATGAATATCAGAGTTAACCAATTGGTGTGCTATTAATAGGTTATAGGTGTGCCAAGTCATTGATCCCTTCAGCCCTTGGCATATAATCAGGCAGGCCTGTGATGACTGGGATCCTGACTAGCTAGCCACCAGCAGCCTTCTCTATTTATCCCAGTGGACCTTACAAATAATAGCTTTTTCTACATGTGCCATAAAATGATTGGGAAGCAGTTGTTTCGTAGCAGGATAGGTGGGCTCCTTACCCTGGACTGGGACGTTTTATGGTTTGTAATGGAAGATTGCCAGGATAGGCCTAGAAGAAAAATAGCTCCAAATGTTCCGTACTTTCACATGTGCCCAATTTCACAGCTAAATAGCCCCGAAAGTTTGAAAGCAGAATTAAATTCATTCTGTTACAATATTCCAAGCAGACTTTGAATAAGAAAAGGCAGCCTTTGAGCATGTTTAGCTTTTCTGATGTCGTTGTCTGTTCTTCCCATGATGTGCATTTAGGTTCAGTCCGACATTTGGTAAGTGTATTCTTGAGAACTTCTTGTGAGCTTTTGTGTTCTACTTTAACTTGTCTCATACTACAAAGTGATTTCGCTATTCTTCTAGGTTTTATATCAGCAAGTTACTTTATATGAAAAGAAAACTCAAATAAGTTATTCCTATAAATTTTCCAAATATATTGAGCATTACAATCAGTTTATTCTATTATCGGTAATAGAATATGATGCCTGTTACTTGAGTGGCAAATGAACTCACTATTCAAGTGTTTAGCACTAATCTTTTCACTGACTTTTTGTTTTTCCAGGTTCACAGAGAACCGTGTATCATTTATCCCTGGTTATTGGTGAAAATAGGGAGCTTTGAAAATAAACAGTTGAAAACAAGGCTTGCTTTGGAATTTTTCCACCCTCTCTCCCTTGCTTCCTTCCTGCAGCTTAGCCTTTTACTAGGGATAGGTTCACAGATGTCACTGCAAGTTTTTTAACTGGCTCTAGAAGGGTAGGCAAGTTATGACTAATCAAGATGTTATGGCTTTCCGAGGCTTCCAATATCTTATCTGACCCTATATATATTTTTACCTCCTGGCCTCTCCATTTTGTCCAGTTGTTAGCTTTAATTCTTCATTGACCTACACTGTCTATCTAACTTAAGAAAAATTTGAGTTCTCTGGTTTGTGTTTGAGGTGTGATTTGAAGCTGATAATGTCCTCCTCTTGGCACTAGGGGGAGGTGTCGCCTAGTTCCTGAAGTGGTTGTGTTCTGTATCTGGGTTCTGTGTTTACAATGAGTGGCCAGCCAGAACCAACTTTCCTGCTTCCTCTCCCATCCTGCACAGCACTCAAAATCTCCTTGTTATTAAACTGTATTTGTACTTCCAAAGAAACACTCAATACTCAACACTTAGATTCCCAAGTAATTCTTAAGTATTGTTACTAAGGCTTCTGAAGCTGAAATAGAAAACTAAGCAGGAGATAAGTCTCATTTTCCTGAGGTTCAGAGAGATACAGGGGGGCTGTCCTAGGAGGCAGGAGCCCTGGATTCTGGTCCTTTTAGCTATTACTTTACTCTGTGACCTGTACAGGTGACCTCTCCGAGAGTGCTGGGCTGGATGACCTCTATGATTCTGAGCTAGATACCCTTGCAGTGGGATTTAGCTTCCTCTGCCTATTTTATGCCTGCATCCAGCTGTATACGTTCCTGGTCTTCTGTACGTTTGGAACAAATATCACACACTTGTATGGTATGAGTTGTGAGACCTTACTCTTATTTGAAATTCTGCCAGTTGAGACTTATTTTTTCATTACTACCTTTGTTAAAATTAAATTACCTGTTAAGGAAAACTGACTGAACTTTTATCATTTATGCCATTTTGGGTTTTCTTTCTTATGCCACAGCTCAGAGGGAACAGAACACAAAAAAGTACGTTCTGATAGGGCAAAGGGAAAGAATCAGCCTGGAGCATTGGATGCCCTCAAGAAGGTGGGTGGAGTGAGACAGGATGCTGTGGTAGAGTTCTTGAGGCAGCCAGACATGCCTAAGGGAGAGAGCACAAGAGGGAGGGAAACTGCCCAGCAGCCAGCAGGAGGACAGCAAAGCTTTGCCTGCCTTTGCTGAAGGTGATCAGGGTAGTGGGCTCTTAATAGCTGGGGAGAGTCAGAATTTAATTATTTCCTAGAATTGACAGATTTCTGGGATAAAGATTTTTTGGATAGGCTTGCTTTTTCATAAGCCATAAATAAGTGACCTGGAAAAGGGGGAGAAAATAAACCTCCAACCACAAAAACATTCAGCCTTTTATTATTTTTAGGTACTGTTGCCAGGTTGTGTTTTCATTTTAAAATATTTTTGTTGTCCTAATCCTACTTCTCCATGCTTTTTATTATTATTTTTTTATTATTATTATTATTTTTTTTGCGCTACGTGGGGCCTCTCACTGCTGTGGCCTCTCCCGTTGCGGAGCACAGGCTCCAGACGCACAGGCTCAGCGGCCATGGCTCACGGGCCCAGCCGCTCCGCGGCATGTGGGATCTTCCCGGACCGGGGCACGAACCCGTGTTCCCTGCATCGGCAGGCGGACTCTCAACCACTGCGCCACCAGGGAATCCCCTCCATGCTTTTTAAATAGACTTTTGCTCATTAAGAAAAGTAATTGTTTCTTACTCTGGTGTTCAGCTTTCAGAGTTTCATAATTTACCAACTGTTAGGTGTGATTAGCCATTCATATACCACACTGTGGCAGTTTAGATGATATTAGTTAATTCATAAAAGAGGTAATCTCATATTTGAATAATGCTCCAGGTCACTTTAAATCATTTAAAGCAGTTTTACTTGCTAAATGAACAAGTCTAAATATGACTTGATCTGCTAAGTAGTTTTCAGTCCCATTTGGGATTTTTCAGGTGCATTTTTAACTATAAATAGCACTTTTGAAAATAGCTGCTACATATGTGTCTTTATGGTTTCTTAGACTGTTAAAGATTACCAAATTGCTAATGTTGAGAGAGGAAATGATTTCCCTTCCCTTACTGATTATTCATTCCTTATATTCATTCTTTCATTGGGAAAGTTCAGTGATTATTCCGGATTTCAGGAAAGGTTTGATCAGTGCAACTAGAAAATCCAGCTAGGTTTAGGCAGTATTTTATCTTTGTTTTTTCAGCGATTGCCTTCATGTTGTGGACCCCATGCCTGTGCGGGGGCCTGATGTAGAAGCATACTGTCTACGCTGTGAATGCAAATATGAGGAGAGAAGTTCTGTTACGATCAAGGTAAAAAAACAATAATCCATCTTTTCTGCTTCTGGAACAGTTTTTGATGGTATCTAGACAAGAAAGAAAATTTTGGACATTTGAATTCTATTTAGTTACCTAAACTATTGCTCTTCCATCCTCTTCCCCAGCACCCTCTTACCCCCTCCTTTCTCATCCCCACCTGGCACCCTAAAAGGAGCAATGGGCCTGCTCTCCGCCTGCCTCGTTGAGATGCCTTGTGCATTAATTAGGATACCTTAGATAGATGTGATATGTGAAATGGCACCAAAAAAGCCCTGAATATAATTAGCATTTTCCAGAAAGACATTCCAGCTTCTCTGCGGGCCACGTATGCTAAAGATTAGTGAGAAAGCAGGATGATTAGACCTTCTTCTTCCTGCCCTCTCAACCCTTAGATAAAGTTATATATAGAGTGACTACTCTATCCTAGAAAACATCACTTCTGGATTTTAAGATTTCCTTTCTTTATCTTTTATAGGAAATGGAATGTAGCTCACTCTCATCACAATTTGGACCTCTAATGAGTTCAATTACTTTATTATGGTGGCTAATAGTTCTTCTCTCCAATTTTTTTATATGGAGGTCCCCATTCCTGTTGCCAAAAAAAAAAAAAGCCTCAGGGGAATCTGGGGTGGTCAGCTATACCAGTTACAAAGATTCCTGTTGTGATTGACCCTGCAGGAGAGCTCCTGCTCCAGCAGGGTACTGTCCCATAGAGAAATCATCACTGTACTTTTTTATTTTTTAACAAAATTTTTATGTATAATTTCCATACCCCAAATGTCACTCGTTATAAGTGTACAATTTTATAAATTTTAGCAAATTTAAAACCAATTTTTAAAATCCAGTTTTAGGGACTTCCCTGGTGGTCCAGTGGTTAAGACTGCGCACTTCCAATGCAGGGGGCACCGGTTCAATCCCCGGTTGGGGAACTAAGATCCTACGTGCCCCGCAGCCAAAAAATAAAAATAAATAAATACTTTGGGTATTGGCCCTGACAACTTTCTAAAAAAAAAATTAAAAAAATAAAATCCAGTTTTAGAACATTCCCATCACCCCAAAAATATCCCTCATAACCATTTATAGTTAATCCCATTCCTACCCCCAGCCCTAGACAATCACTATTCTGCTTTGTGTGTCTGCAGATCTGGACATTTCATATAAATGGAATAATAAAATATGTGGTCTTCTGTGACTGGTTTCTTTCACACAGCATAATGTTTTTGAGGTCTCTTCATGTTGTAGCATGTATCAGTACTTAATTCCTTCTTATTACTGAATAGCATTCTATTACATGAACATACCACATTTTGTTTATCCATTCAGCAGTTAGTTAATGGATATTGATTTCCAGATTTTTACTCTTATGAATAATGCTGTCATCAGTATCTGCGTACATGTCTTTGTGTGGATGTATGTTTTCCTTTCTCTCTGGTAGATTCCTAAGAGAGGTAAGTTTATATTTAATTTTTTAAGAGACTGCCAGATTGTATTCTAAAGTAGTTGTACCATTTTACATTCTCACCAGTAACATATGAGGGTTCAGTTTCTGTACATCCTCGCTAACATTTGTTATTGACTGTCTTTAACTGTAGCCATTCTAGTGGGAGGTGTCACACTGTACTGCTTGACACTGCACGAATTAAGATCTCAAGAAAATCATGTGCCTAAAATGTATTTTTGTGTATCTAAATTGATCTAAAGCAGTATGCTGTTGAAATTCATCTGAATTACATATTCTGTTAGGGATCCTAACAGAAAGTGGTCTTGACTGCAGTGCTGTTGAACCTAGGACACTGTATTCAGGTGAAAAAAGAGAACTGCTGTGCTAGCAGTGGTGCAAATGATTAGCAGTAGGTGAAGATGGAATTTGAAGACTCGTGAAAAGATCCCAAAGGCAAAATGCTTTCTTTCCTTTTTTTCTATAAATAATACTTTGGTGAAGAGTTGAGGTTATTTCTTATGTTGGAATCTGGTTTGTATAGAAATCCTATATGCTTAACAGATAGATCAGTCTTCACTATGGCTTTAGCATTGTTATACAAAATTCAGATTTCTTGGCTTGAACAGAGATATAACTTATTTTCAATTTCCTTTAGGTTACCATTATAATTTATCTCTCCATTTTGGGCCTTCTGCTTCTGTACATGGTATATCTTACTCTGGTTGAGCCCATACTGAAGAGACGCCTGTTTGGACATTCACAATTGATACAGAGCGATGATGATGTTGGGGTAAGTTCTTAGCGTGCCCTAGCTGTTCAAGGCCAGTCTCTGTCATCATCTGATATTAAGTGCATGTAAAGAGTAGTTACATAATAGATGTCCCTACCTGGAGCAGATCCTCCACCAGAGAACCTAAAGACAGTTCTAATATTAGTGTATGTCTCTTTATGAGGAAATTGCTCTGTAAAGCCATAAATATGGTGGTTAGACCAACGATCCTTGGTGAGTGTGCTGTACAAGGCTTTGCCTTTCACTACCAAGGGCACAATTTTCATTGTCTTTTCCTGTTTGCATTGTGAAAAGCATCGGAGATAGTCGTCTTCCTAGGCTCCTGCCTGAACACTTTTCCTGTCAACATCACCAAATATTTTAAAAGGCAAAGAGGCTTTAGGGAAGGGAGGCATGAAAACCATAATGTTCTTTACTTAATGAAGTACAGCTTGATAACCTGCTGATGTTTTATATTTCCTATTTTCCTCCTTCTTTAAAAAAATCTGTGATCTTTAACTCTAGAGAAAAATAAAACCATCACTCCTGATTCTCTTCCTATCTTTAAAACACATTCATATTTGTATATATAATTAATATTACTTCACTCAAAACCTTTGAGAAATTGACATAGTCTACAAATTTGTTATTCAGTATGGCTTAGAGAATTATATTGTTTGTTTTGTCATTATCCTGTTTGGGTTTGTTTCCAAATTTTCCACTATTTCATTATTACATATATAATCTTTAGAAATTACTTTTTATTTTGGATTACTTTATTGAACTATGTTTCTTAAAGCGAATAAAATTTAGTAGAGTTTCAAGAATCAATTCCAAAAGCCAAAGCCAGGATAAAGCCTTGCCAATCAGTCATAAGTCCTTTTGCCATGGGCGCTGAGCCTGCGCTTCCAGAGCCTGTGCTCCGCAACGGGAGAGGCCACAACAGTGAGAGGCCCACGCACCACAACAACAACAAAAAAAAGTCCTTTTACTCTGGAATGGCTTGTGGACCCATTGGTAAAAGATGAGAAAGGGGATCCCGAATGAATGGCTTAAGTTATAATTACAGGGCCTGCTTGTCTCATGAACATCGATATTGAATACTCAACTTAATTTGAGCAAGATTTCATTTTTGTTTCGTGAAGAACTTTCATAGAAATACCTCTGTTTGCCTCTTTTCCCCTTGCTTCCTTTAGTAATTCAACCAACACATAACAAGTAACTTTTCCATATCAGGAAGGATTAGAGTCTCAAATACTGTTCCCATGTTAATTTTCATTCACATACAACATTTCCCATTGACATTTTGGGTCAGATGATTGTTTGTTGTAGGGGGCTGTCCTGTTCACTGCATGATATCTAATAGCATCCCTGACCTCTGCCCACTAGAAGCCTCATCCCAATCATGACAGTCAAAAATGTCCACAGACGTTGCCAAATGTTCCTGGGGGTCAAAATCACCCCCAGTTGAGAACTACTAACATATGAAAACGTTATGTATCAAAGGCCACCTAAACCGTTTCATTATAGGCACAGAGACAGAAACTCTGACTTAAACTACATCCCTTATAGCATTAAATATCTGGTTCCTGATTTTAGGGATAGACAATATTAATGTAATACACAGAACATAAAAGAAATGGATGCACAAATGTGTAGATAAAAACATGTAGGAAAGGCATTTGATAGGACCATGTGCTTAGTAACCATTTTGTTCACCAGTGATTGATTCTGTGAGCATGTTGATCATATGAGAACATTGTCTTGAGAGGCCTGGCTGCCTTTTGGATATTTGTTAAATTGATTCTGGGCAGAGAGAGGTTTTCTAAACAGGTATGAATTTATGGTAACAACTCTGGTCAAAAAGAAGTTCAATTTAAATTCCTACAATTGTTGCTAATCCAAGATGATAGTTCTTCACTCTTTATGTGCCTTTAAACATGCTTCTGTTAAATTCTCAATTAAATTCTGTTTTAATTTTTTCCATTTTTGTTGGGTGTAGAGCACTTTGAATCAAGTGAGAGTTAGCACAAATAGTTAAGAAGCTCACTGCAAGTAGTCACAATATTTACTGTATTATATATCCATGACACATCATTGCTATTATCAAAGCATTACATTAAAACATGATTTGTATTTATTGTAATTTTATCAGGTATAAAAAGAGCAAACATATATAAAGGGTAAATCTCTATTTGCATTCTCCCGGCATCCATGACCGTGAGCAGCAAGTTCAATCTTGTTCTGATAGATGGAGAATAGACCAAAAGGATTACCTGGCTTGTTTAGTCCTTTAAATTTGTTCCTTAAGAAGATGTTTCTCCCCCTACCTTGAAGAGTGGATAACAGGACTATGAAATTGAGAAGCACTCTGCTGGTCAAGTACATCCTTCTTCCCAGTCTTGTTTATGTCAAAACAAACCAATGGTAATAATATTTTATCTACAAGTTCACTGAAGCACCATATTCGGATAGTGTCATTTTAATCTACCTGAATAAAAGCAGTGTGTGAAGAAGATGTGACACCAAGTCAAGTTTAAGGGAGCTAAGACTTGTGCTTGTGCTCATTTGTTAGATGACCTTGGATCGGTTTATTTCCTCATGGGAAATAAAGTAATCCAACAACATTAGCTGCCTTCCTCTTTCCTAACATTCTTTCTTACATCTTTGAAACATTTGAACTTTGTGGAATTGTTTTTATTATTTTCATTTGTAAGGTTAAAAAAAGAATGGGGTTTGCACAAGATATTACCTAAATTAAGTGAAAAGTTGAAGCAATTTTGGTAAAGAAGGCAAGGATAGATTCTTTACAGAAAACTCTTTGATGTCTTTGAAATGTCGACATTATATAAATATCTTGCTCTAAAAAGAAGACCAGGTGTTATAACACAGTTTAGTTATAGTGTTATATATATAGTTATGCAGTTATGTATAGCTTTCCATAGACACGCTGACTCCTGCCCTGGGTATATAATAGAGCTTTTGCAAACATGCAAAACAATATTGTTTCTTTCCGAGAGGCAAAGTTTAAGAGGTCTGACTTGTGACTTGTATCCTATGTTGGAACATTTAGGAGCTTTGCTAACCCAGGTTCAGGAAAAATAGATCAAGGAAAAGGCAAAAGCAGTAAATTAGTACTGAATGCCTTTTGTCATTTAGGCAGCTGTGTTTATATCATTCATAGATAGATTAGCATGGTGATTTCCTGTGTAATGACTACAAAAATCAGTGACGTTGGTTTACTTTGACCAGGATAGGTTTGTTTTCTACACAGATACCTGGGTGACCCTTCAATGGCCTCTTTCCTAATGCAGCAGCTAACATGGAAGCTACTGTGTGCTCAGCAATGAAAGATTCAAGTCTTTACCAAATAGAAACGCTGAAGTAATAATTCCTTACTGTCCTTAACACTAGAGGGTAATTGTAGCACTTGAGCTATGTCTCTGTTCATTACAGATTGGGGAAGGGGGGAAATGTAGGTGTTGAGGGCATAAGAAGAGATGGAAACCAACCAAGATAGGATCCAGTCAACTCATCTCCCAGGATGAATGTGGCCCCAAGCTGGCAAGTAACAATTCTAATATAATGGGAGTAAGGAAATTAAAAGATAGGAGTTTCCTCAGCCACAGATTAGCTATATAGTATCAAATAAAATAAGGAAAAGCCTTACTTTCTGTATCTGTAACACATAGATATTAACATGCAAAATAGATTTTCTTTCCATCACTCATCAAGAAGGGCTTCTCTTTAACATAAATGACCACTTTGTCTTGATCCCTACTTCTTAAGGGAATGTCTTTGGAAATGGTGACTCATGGGAACTTTGCACAAATACCTCCTCATCGCTTGTTTTACTTGAACCAACTATTTCTGCAATTGAGTTCATCCTGCTTCTGGCAGTTGAGTGCCTAAGAGTGCTTGGCCAAATTAGATGGTCTGTTTGAAAAGGCCAGCTGCTCCTGTCTCTGTGGCTGGATAACTGCTATTGTGTGTGTGTGTTTTACACGGACCATACCGTCTGATGTTCTCCATTCCTGGACTTTCAGGATCACCAGCCTTTTGCAAACGCCCACGATGTGCTGGCCCGCTCCCGCAGTCGAGCCAATGTGCTGAATAAGGTAGAGTATGCCCAGCAGCGTTGGAAGCTTCAAGTTCAAGAGCAGCGAAAATCCGTCTTTGACCGTCATGTTGTCCTCAGCTAATTGGGAATCGAATTCAAGGTGACTAGAAAGAAATGAGGCAGACTGGGAAAAAATTGACTTGAGTTTTCCTGGGTTTTGTTTTAATGCCCTGTTGATTTCACTAACTCTTGCTGGAAAATTCAAAACTGGAAACAAAAACATGCTTGGTATTTTCTTTTCTTGTTAATGTATTAATGGAGGCATTTTTTAAAGAACACGCCTCAAACAACCTTAGCCTTTTCCTACTTGTGACTTTTACGAATAAAAATATGTTTGCCTGTAAATTATCTTGAAGTCCTTTATCTGGAAAAAGCACTCTCTTTTTTACCACACAGTTTTAATTTGGTTTTCAAGATAATTTTCAGGGGTGGTTTTTGTGTGGTGTTTTTTGTTTTTGTTTTTGTTTTTGGCAGAGTAGGGGAGGGATGCGTGGGAAGTGTTTAACATAACTTTTCTCAAGTCACTTTACTAAACAATCTGTTGTAAATAGACTTTGCCTTTTATTTTCAAGTTTCATTTATATTTTGCAGTCTGCCAGCCTCATCAAAGCCCTGACTTACCTATTTGAATTTTGCACTGACTATATTATCTGGACATCTGGTTGGCCTGTGGCTGCACTTCATGGTAAATTGGACCTGAAATGCCTGGTGGCTCTTCACAAGATGCAGATTTTCTTCATGTACTGTGATGTCTGATGCAATGCATCCTAGAACAAACTGGCCATTCGCTAGTTTACTCTAATGAATAAACATAGTCTTGGTGTGTGGTCTTTCTCATCTTCTTCTAGTATCTTTAAAGATGAATCCTAAGGACTTGGACACTTGCAATAAAGAAATTTTCTTTTAAACCCAAGCCTCCCTGGATTGATGACATACACATATTTGTCAGCATCTCCAGTCAGGTTGAGAGGCAGCTGTTTGAACTGTAGTGTGTACAGCTTTGAACTAGCACTGGAGTTCCAGTTGCCTCCCTCTGAAAGGTATAGCAGTTATTGGATAACTGGCTTTTTTCTTCCTATGTCCTCTTTGAAATGTAACAATAAAAATAATTTTTGAAACACCTACCAGTGTATCTATGTCTCCTAACTTTTCTCTCCTCCCTCTTTTGCTGTATGATGAACTTGAAGATGCAAAGACAGTTTGTACCCTGTTGTAAGACTATTGTTTTATACCAGTCTAATCATATAAAACACTGGTAGTAAATTATCTGTGTGTGTGGGGGGGGGGGGCGTGTGTAGAGAGAGAGGGAGGGAGAGAGAATGTATGGGTACTTAGATGGGTCTCTGAAAGTATACAGATAGCATTTTGATAAACTGAGGGATTTAAAATGCATGAAGGAGTGTTTGTTCTAAGAAATTTTTGAACTAAATTACATTAATTTCATAAGGATGAGATTTCAGGAGCCGTTAATGCATTTTTTGGTTAGTGAAAAGCACTCTTTTTAAACCCCAAAATCTAACCTAAAATTATTGATTTTATTATTAGTATTAAAAGATATAAGTTCAACTACAACGAAGTGAAATTATTCCAGGTATGCAAGGCAGTTTGAACATTTGAAAATTAATGAAATCTATCACAACACACTCAAGAAGAAAAATGATATGATCTTATCAATAGATGCAGAAAGAGCATTTGACAAAATCCAACACCCATTCACAACAAAAACTCTCAGTAAACTAGGAATAGAGGAGAACAAGACAAGGATGTTCTTTCTCACCACTCCTTTTCAACATCATACTGTAAATCCTAGCTACTGCAATAAGACAAAATGAAATAAAAGGTATACAGATTGGGAAAGAAAAGTTAAAAGACTATCATTGTTTACAGATGACATGATTGTCTATGAAGAAAATCCAAAAGAGTTAAAAAAAAAACCCTGGTACTAATAAGTGATTTGACTATAGCAAGGTTGCAGGATAGAAGGTTAAGATACAAAAGTCAATTGCTACCCTACATAATAACAATGAACAAGTGAAATTAAAAACACAATTGCCATTTACATAAGTATCCCCCCAAATGAAATATGTATAAGTCTAACAAAATACGTACAAAATGTATATGAGGAAAACTACAAAACTGATGAAAGAAATCAAAGAACTAAATAAGAGAGAGATTCCATGTCCATGGATAGGAAGACAATATTATCAAGATGTCAATTCTTCTCAACTTGATCTCTATAGATTCAATTCAATCCTGAACTTCCCTGGTGGCGCAGTTGTTAAGAATCCGCCTGCCAATGCAGGGGACACGGTTTGATCCCTGGTCCGAGAAGATACCACATACCACAGAGCAACTAAGCCCGTGCGCCACGACTACTCAGCCCACACCCTAGAGCCCACGAGCCACAACTACTGAAGCCTGCGCGCCCTAGAGGCCGTGCTCTGCAACAAGAGAAGCCACTGCAATGAGAAGCCCGTGCTGTGCAACAAGGAGTAACCCCTGCTCGCTGCAACTAGAGAAAGTCTGCACGCAGCAACAAAGACCCAATGCAGAAAAAAAAAAAAAAAAAAAAACAATCCCAATCAAAATCCCATCAAGTTCTTTTGTGGATATCAACAAACTGATTCTAAGGAAGCAAAAGACTCAGAAAGTCAACACAATGTTAATGAAGAAGAACAAAATGGGAAGACTGGCACTACCTGTTTTCAAGACTTACTGTACAGCTGCAGTAATGAAGTCAATATCAGTGTGGCACTGGCAAAAGAATACAAACAGATCAATAGAACAGAATAGAAAGCCCAGAAATAGATGCACACAAATATAGTTAACTGATCTTTGACAAAGGAACAATGGGAACACGGAGAAAAGTCTTTTCAGTGAATGGTTCTGGAACAACTGGACAGTCAAGTGCAAAAAAATTAAGCTAGACACAGGCCTCACACACCCTTCAAAAAATTAATTCGAAATGGATCATAGACCTAAATGCAAAACAAAAAACTACAAAATTCCTAGAAGACCACACAGGAGAAAACCTAGATTACCTTTGGTTGCTGATGACAGATTCAATATCAAAAGCACGAATCAAGAAAGAAATCATTGGGGCTTCCCTGGTGGCGCAGTGGTTGAGAATCCGCCTGCCGATGTAGGGGACACGGGTTCGTGCCCCGGTCCGGGAAGATCCCACATGCCGCGGAGCGGCTGGGCCCGTGAGCCATGGCCACTGAGCCTGTGCGTCCAGAGCCTGTGCTCCGCAACGGGAGAGGCCACAACAGTGAGAGGCCCGCGTACCACAAAAAAAAAAAAAAAAAAAAAAGAAAGAAATCATTGATAAGCTGGACTTCATTAAAATTAAAAACTTCTGGTGAAAGACTCTGTCAAGAGAACAAGAAGACAAACCACAGACTGGGAGAAAATATTTGATAAAGTACTATTTTCCAAAATATACAAAGAACTCTTAAAACTCAACAATAAGACAAGCAACTTGATTTTAAAATAGGGCAAAGACCTGAACAAACACCTCACCAAAGAAGATATACAGATGGCAGATAAGTATTTGAAAAGATGCTCCACATATGTCCACAGGGAAATGCAAATTAAAACGAGATACCACTACACACACACCTATTAGAATGCCCCAAATCCAGAACACTGACAACACCAAATGCTGGTGTGGATGTGTAGCGACAGGAACTCTCATTCATTGCTGATGAGAATGCAAAAATGTATGGCCACTTTAGAAAAAAAGAGTTTGGTAGTTTCTTACAAAACTAAACATACACTTACTGTGTGATCCAGCAATTGCACACCTTGGTATTTAATATCTGAGTTAGTTGAAATCTTATGTCCACACGAAAACCTTGCCCATGGCGGTTTATAGCAGCTTTATTCATAACTGCCAAAACTTGGAAGCAATCAAGAAGTCCTTTACTAGGTGAACAGATAAGTAAACTGTGGTACATCCCGACAATGGAATATTTTTTAAAATTTATTTTACTGAAGTATAGTTGATTTACAATGTTGTGTTAATTTCTACTGAACAGCAAAATGATTCAGGTATGCTTTTTCATATTCTTTTCTATTATGGTTTATCACAGGATATTGAATATAGTCCCTTGTGCTATACAGTAGGACCTTGTTGTTTATCCATTCTATATATAATAGTTTGCATCTGCTAATCCCAAACTCCCAATCCATCCCTCCCTCACTCCCCTCCCCCTTGGCAACAACAAATTTGTTCTCTATGTCTGTGTGTCTGTTTGTTTCATAGATAAGTTCCTTTGTGTCATATTTTAGATTCCACAGGTAAGTGATATCATATGGTATTCAGACAATGGAATATTATTCAGTGCTAAAAAGAAATGAGCTATCAAGCCACAAAAATATGTGGAGGAAACTTAAATAAATATTACTAAGTGAAAGAAGCCAATCTGAAAAGGCTATTTACTGTACGATTCCAACTATATGACATCCTGAAAAAGGCAAAACTATGGAGTAAAAAAAAAATCAGTATATAATGTGTCATTATACATTTGTCAAATTCCATAGAATTGTACAACACCAAGAGTGAACCGTAATGTAAACTATGGGCTTTGAGTGATAATGATGTGTCAATATTGGTTTATCAATTGTAACAAATATATCATTCTGGGGCTGGCCTATTGGTAGTAGAGGAGAATGTGCATATATATGTAAGAGCAGGGGGTAAATGGGAACTATGTACTTTCTGCTCAGTTTTTTGTGCATCTAAATTTGCTCTGAAAAATAGTTTATTTAGAAGGAAAAAAATTTTAATAGATATATAATAAAATGTAGGTTCATATTGAGCTTCCTGGTTATGGCCTTAATCTCTATTTTAAACATATTGGCGAATATTTGCACATTATGAGATTATTACTTAAAGATATTTTCCATAACTAATTTTGATATAAGATTATATAACTCAGATAAATGGGGGGGCATTCTTTTTATAAAAGAATTTGTTACAAGAGTCCAATTTTGCAAGCAAAGCTTTCTATTTAGTATTGTTGTATGTTGTCATATCTACATATTAGGTAGAGAAAACAGATAAACCAGACTGAGCAGTTCTGTTTAACTGTAAGCTATTTTGCATGTTGTTACTAAATAATCACCTATAAATCAGTTTAAGTCTGACTCAGCCCAAAGTACAGCCTCTCGGCAACAAAATTCAGGTAAGAGACACTTCTCCAGAGTGGCCCATGGGGGAGAATAAAAACATGGTTTTTAAGAAAATCCCTAGGCACAGTTGATAAATGATGAATTTTTTCAGCTATCTGATTATTCCATTATCTTAAACTATCAAATATGCTTATATGTTGAAAGAGTCAGTTTTGCTGATGATTCAATCATCTGGAGGAGTGGAAAGTGTTTTTGGGTTTGGAAGTCAGGAGATTTAGGTTCTGACCTCTGCTCTGCTACTAGCTCTGCAACAATTTATGAGGAATTGGATAAGAGGATTTCTAAGGTTTCTCTAGGCCTAACATTCAGTAATTCAATTATATGTGCAGTTGTAGCTTTTTGTTTTTTCCATGCTAGATATTTGTAATGTCTCAGAAAGTTGAAGCTTTTATGCTCAGCAGAGCATCCAGAATCTCTTAGGATTTTATCATTAAGACCTCATCATTTATTTCCCAGAAGAGTTCTAAGACAGACACCTGAGATTTTCCCTAAAAGGCAGGTGCATTTGTTAGCTATGCGTGTATCTGGCTTTGGAGCCGCAGCACTTACAGCCTGTGTGGCTCTCTTTTAAAACCTTTACTCAATTTCTACAAACGTGTCCAGCTGCCACTAGGCTTCCTATCTCGATCCTCTTCGCTACTGCCTTTTTCATTCTAGCACTGTTGTTGTTAAATTTTCTCCTTTAAATAAAGGATCATTTAAATGCTGTTACATTGATGAACTTTTTGGAAATGCACAATAGAAAAGGCTTCTCAACAGTGTGTCTCCAAAGACACCAGGCTCTTTTTCCAAGAATTATGCAACGTCTTGTTAAAACCTAGAAACTATTAATTACCTGTTGCGTAATTACTCAGATTTCATCTGGGTCAAGGCTTAAGATATTGTTAAAATTATCAGTCAGGATGAACTATACCGAAAGAATTCTTGTGTGTGATTAGCTTTGATGACATCTGCTTTACTTTTTGGTACCCTGTTGTATCAGTTCTGGCTCGTTAACTATAGGCAGAAATAAGGTGCTGATGTTCTCAGAAATGTAGTAATAGGGGCTCCATACCCATTATGCTATCATTTCCCAATTTCTGCCATACACATCCTTTATCTCTTACCCTCTAGAATTCTTGGCTCGAGAATTTCCCAACTCTTTTTCTCTCAGTAACTTTTTCTTTTTGACAGAATCTTGGCTAGTTTGTAATCCAGAGATTTTCATTTTATGTTAGTTATTTTAGGCCATTGGATCAGTAATTTGGAATCTTTCATTTCCTCTGTTTTGATTTTTAATTGGACCTATGGCACTTATCTCATTCCCTCACCACCACACCTCTATTAGGAAGAGCTTTTCCTGGCATTTATTGCTTTTTCAGCCTTTTTCACCATGACATTATAACACTCCCCACCACTCACATTTCCCACCCCTCATCCGCTATCCCCCATCCCCTACTGCCCTTTCTGGTTCCAGAGTCATTTGTCTTTTCTGTAGCCATACTTGATAGGATAGGTTTTTTCACAAGAATTATAATACACTTTATTGCACTTGAATTCTGGTGCTTAGAGATTGCTCCTGTCATTACATAGTGCAGCCTGCAGAGTTTTATTTTACTCAGGTAGAGAAACAAGTGCCAGTGTTTACCTAATCTTGCCCTTAAACATTAGGGCTGGGTTTTTTGTGGAAAAAGAAAGCCACCTTTCTTTCTTTTCTGAAAGCCCCAAATTAGATTTCATGTGGCTTTTCCTTTTCCATTTTGGGTATGTTCTTCATCTCTCAACAGATGTGCTTTGGATAGATCAATATTTGATTTTCCAGTGTTAGGGAAAATATAAGCCAGGTTTTCTATAAGGTGCAGGTGAGAAAGGGATGCTGCACAAGTATTCATCTGTTAAGAAACGAAACAGGAAAAGAACTAATACCTAGTGCTTTATGTATTTTTTTTTCATTTAATCCTCACAACCACCCTGCAGAATAGTTGATATCTCAGGTGGACATAGGAATAAGCCAGAGCTCAGAAAGGTTAAGAAATTTGCCTAAGGACACACAGCTAAGAGGAGACAAAGCCAAGATTGAAACTTGAGAATGTTAATGACTGAAAGAAAAACGCTCTTTTCCTACAGCACTTCCTTGACTTCCAGTTAACTAGTTACACTGTAAAGTTCCTGTGAAATCTGTTGTGACCACATTAGTACAGTCAAAGGCAAAAAGTAATGGTAGTGTAATAAATAAGCTGGATGCAGGCCTATTCAGAAGATGGGAATGTGTTGATATGAGACGTCTTGGAGTATAATACTTTAAGTTTCATGAAAAAAAAAATCCTAAATACAGATGCACTTTACTCAATATATTTAAAGTTCTATGTAAAATATGTAAATTGACCATGTTTTAAATGTGTTAGGGGAGTTTCTCATTAGGGAATCTTACAGTGAATTTTTAAGAGCAAATGATTCCTTTCTTATTTTTATTTTCAGTTTTGCCCCCGGCATATCAGGTATCATTTAAGAAGGCTATGCCTGTGAGGTTGCATGATCACTAACTAGTTTGTAACTTCTCCACCACGTATTTGAATATTGTGGTGTTTCAGTGTTTCCCAAACGTCAGTATTTGCATACACCTTCACAATCTTCATTATATTAGTGTTCCACCTGTACTGCTATTTACTTACTATTTTTCTGTAAATCAATTTACATTTTTTACTCAAGTAGCTTTATTTTTAAAAGAGACTTTGTATCACTACTGTAAATGTGAAATCAGTGTAATTCACAATAAATAGAAATTAATAGTAAAATATTATTAGATTCTAGCTAGATACTATTCCTGTTGAAGGCTTCCATCTGAGGAGGATTAGAAAGCATTCTAGTAGTATGGAAAACACACTCTCATCAGACTAAAGATATATCCTTGTAATCATAAGGACTGAAAGGGAATAACTTTATCACAAGGCAAGTCAATGTTATTTCATGCTGTTTCTGTGTACCATCAAAAATCCTCTCCCTTACTACCCGAAGAATGTTGTAACCCCATCAAGTTTTCAGAATGAGCTCAGAAACTATTCATCAAAGCAGAAAAGTCTCTGATCTCTGTCGATATCTGTTCTCTTTTGATCTGGCCAAATTAATAAACTTGGTTCTGTTTCCAGGCTAAAGAGGAAATGATGGACAATAGAAGCTACTCCAATCTGCCAGACAAACTGCCTGTCTTCACTGATTCCACCCACTTGCCACTGACCAGGTCCTTCTATCTGGACCCCATGATCATGTTCCACCTGTACCCTGAGGGCCCGGTGTCATCTCCTTACTCTGAAGACCTTCCATTGCTGCCTTTTTCCAGTGACTCTCTGATCATGGAAGATTATGGGGAACCCTTAATGGGAAGCCTTCTCCTTCCCAATGCCTTATCCAAATTACAGAAGGTGTGAATACTCCTACAGACCAGACTTTATCCAGAAAAGGAATGAGCGGGAAAGGCAGCAGGTGAAATGTGTCAATGAAGGCTATGCCCAGCTCCGACATCATCTCCCAGAGGAGTACTTGGAGAAACGACTCAGCAAAGTGGAAACCCTCAGAGCCGCAGTCAAGTACATTAATTACCTGCAGTCCCTTCTGTACCTTGATGAGGCTGAGGCCAAGAATAACCCCAGGAAAGATTCCTCCATAATGGCGACCACCAGCCGCCACACTGACCCCATTTTCAGAATCATTTGATTCCGTGTTTCTAAACAGAAACAAATAATTTCACAAAATGTGGTCCCTTACATCATTTGATAGTCTTCCTAATGGAATTTCTGGGTGGGCAGATAATAGTTCAAATGCTGTGTTGGATATTTCTTACCTGGGTTTCAGATGTACTAAACATTATCTTATGTAGATTGAGAAAACGCTTCTTAACCTTTGGTAATTTCTTTCAAGAACTTTAGGGAAGCAGGAGTCCCAAGAATTCTCTGTATCTCTCACCTTGCCCTTCTCGCACACTTGGCCAGAGTCTCAGCTGTAAGAAACTCACAAAAGTATTGTAAAGTAAGACTAATGACTATTCAATGCCTGTACTACACTTTGCAGACGCTTCATGCTAAGCAATCACAATGAACCTCCCTGGATTTGTCAAAGTTTGGTGGGTTTTATTATTTGGGGTTGGCGAGAAATCTATACCTCACTCATAACGTGATGCGGAAGTATCTTGGGGCTAAAGCAAAAGGAGTTAACAAAACCTTGTTGTCATTTGAAATTACTTCAGAGTCATCTTTTTCCTGCATGCAGCAGACATCCTCAGGTAGCTCAGTTTGCACTTAAGAGGGCAGGCTCCGCAGTCAAACTGCCGCCATTTACATTCTGACTCTGCTGCATCCCCTGTGTTTTCTCAGTTCTTCATCCACAGAATGATAATTATAGGAAAAGCAGCTACCCCTTATGTTTATTATCAGTATTAACAGTGCTTGTGAAACATAATGAAAACATTATGTGAAAATATAATGTGAAACATTATGAGAACACATAATGTTTTCATAGCCATTATTTAAAAAATTTGTTATCCTCTTTTTTTTCTTTTTTTGCCCATGACATCAACATTCTTCAGGTTCTCCAGGCCAGAAAATGTGGGAAGGAGAGTGACGTCCCCTATCTTGGAGTCTGCCTTCAAAATGTTTCTATTTCTGTTCCTATGATGAGCTTCACCTCTTCCTTCTTCCTTAACTCCCAGGTCCCCTCTGTCACCAAGCCCAGGCAGGACTTCCAACACACTGTCACATTCACCTCCACTGTCACCTCTCTGTGAAGTCTTTCCACCAGAGCCATTACTTGTTCCTTTATTTTGAACACATATTTCCTTGCCGTTCCTATCCTGCTATCTTTACTCCTGCTATCTTTGCACACCTACCTCCGTCTTCAGTAGAATGTAAGCTGCTTGAAGATAGGGATCAGTCTTATTCATCCTATATTCCTAGCACCCAGCCAAGTGATTCAAGTCAGGTAGGCATCAGGAAATATTTGGTGGTGTTATTTTCCTATTCCCATCCTGTCACATTGTGTCTGGATAACTCCGTGGCCTCCTGGGCTCTGTTCTCAACTGGCTCTATCATCACTCTGATATTCTTTCTTAAAGTATTTCATGTCACTTCATTGCTCAAGCCCTATGACAACTTCCTTTTGACTATGACATTGATGACATTTATCTGCTTGGTTTTCAAAGCTCCCATCAATTTGGCCCCTTCCCAAATATCCACACTTGATTTTCCCATGACACCCCATTCCCTCCACCCCAGAAAGAAAATCACAGTCTTGCAAATGCATCCTTCTCTCTTAGCTCTTGCTTCCTACCAAGACGAAATGGAATATTCTCCTTCTTCCTTTCACCATTGAAATCCCACCTATCTTATTCAGGAATCCTTCTCTCATAGCCAGAGACTTAATTAGTGTTTCTTAGACTCTTAACTTTGTGCACCAAATCACTCAGCCTTTAGGGTAACAGTCGTTCTCCTGGCTGCAAAGTTAAACTCTGTGAGGGTAGACATCAGTTAGGATGCTTTGGGTTGCAACCGATACAAAAATCTGATAAAAATTGGTGTAACCAATAAAGGGAATTTATTGGTTCACATACCTTAGCTTCTAGCAGTAGGGCCGCCTTCAGGCAGGGCTCAACACTGTCACCAAGAACCTGTTTTCTTTAGGTCTGTCCTCTCTGGGAATAGCTTTAGTGTCCCAGAAAGACTGTCAGAAGCTCCCAGAACCTCAAGCTTTCTTATTTATGTATAGGAGGAAAAAGAAAGTCTATAACCCAGGATTTTCCAACAAAAGCCTTGAGATTCATTCTGATTCCAGAGGCACGGAAACATGCCCATGCCCTAGCGGCCAGGGGATGGAATGTGCTGATGGACACACATGAATCGGGGGGTACAGTCAGCCTCTTCTAACCACACAGAGCCACACAGAAACAGGAACTGGTGGAAGGGGGGGATGGATGGGGTAGAGACAACCACAAACGTCCCTACATACTTTTTGGTCTTCTCCACTGAACACAGTGCTGGGCACACAGCCGGTGCACAATGACTGTCAGATGCCTCAAATACCAGCCTCCTCCTCTGGATGTTCAAATGAGAGCAGAATCTAGACTTCTGTTCCTTTGGTCCCCATTGTCCACTCCCACCACCCCAAGTGACCATTACACCTCTGCTCCTCAGCAGTCCTGTCTGTTACAGACAAACAGGCCCGCACTTTTGGTTATTATTATTTTTTAAACTAAAGACAAATTCTATCTTAGAGTCCTTAGGCCACCCACTGGTTCCCTCCACTCCAGCCTCCTGCCCACACCGGGTGAAGGCAGGTCAATAGCCTTGAGTCTCTGTGGGACCAGCTCCCTCCCTCACGAGACTCTCCTGGGATCCGTGAGGGCTGCGCACCGTAACGGACTCTTCGGGCAGAGGGGAAGCCCGAGCTTTTGGGTAACTGAGGTCGCACTAGCCTTCCCCGCCAACACCCCTCCCCAGAAAGGCGGGGAACTAGCCCCTACTCTCTCGCCCCGCGCATGCGGCCCAAGGCCCCAGTCCCGTCTGCACATGCGCCGTACACTCCCCCGGCCCAGCTGGCTCGCATCCATGGCAACCTGCTAGGCAACCAGGAGTCAGTTGGTCTGAGGTCGTGAACTCCAACGGTTGGAAGGGGCTGAGGCTGAGGTGGAGTTTGAGGCTGTGATAAGTCCCCTTGGGGTTAGAACTGTGGACTTGAGCAGGAGCAGACTCAACAGGGCCGTGGTGGGCTGGGCCAGCGGAGTGGGATCTCGGGCCCTGGGTGGCAGCTGTCGCCTCTGAGCACGTCTACGGAGGCCACAGCGCTGGGCTCTCAGCTCGGTCTAGTCCCGCAGGTGACTGGGTTAGGAGGGAAGTCTGTGGCTTGGGTTAGGGGTCAGTTTGTCACCAGGACTAGGATTTGCGAAGGAACGTGTGGTCTTACCCCCGAAGTCCCTACAACTGGGGTGGAGATGGGGGGAAAAAAACTAACGTATGTTGAGCTACTTAAATATGCCAGGTGCTTTCCACATCTCATCTCCTGGGCGGTAACTGAAGCACCGAGGTGAAGTGAGCACGCAGCCAGCAGGCTGTGAAGGATTGACTACAGCTAAATCCTTCTCTGAAATCCCAGCTCTTGCTCTTTCAACCCCTCCCCTATTTCCTGAGCTGAGCCTCCCCGGGCAGGTGATTCTGGGGACACCCTGCCTGTCGGTGGGACCGGGTGCGGCCGCAGAGAGGCCGCAAACCGCAGAGCAGAGCCCAGCCCCCAGCCAGGCGCCCTCTCCTGGGCTGTGGGCTGCAGCTCAGATAATAGTGCCGCTTGTTCTCAGGTGTTTTCTCCCAAGGCCATGGACTCCTCCGCAGGGCCTGGGATGCCTTTGCCCAAATACTTCAGCGTGGCCACAACCCTGAAGGCCCCTGCCTGGGCCGGCACTGCTCCTACCTGGGACCTCTCCTTCGCCTGGCCTCTCGCCTCCCAAGCACCCTGGCTCACCCCGCAGAGCCCCCTCACCAGGTACCGATCTTGGCTTCCTTTTTCCTCTCTGTTCTTGGTTCTAGATGGTGGGAGAGATGGCCCAGGAGGGAGAGAGCTTGCTTCCTGGGAAGGCCGAAAGGGTTCTTTACCGTGAGGGCTCTGAGTTGCTTGGGGTTTAATATTCCCCTAGTCTAAACTGCATTCCCAGTGACATCAAGGGTTGACCTGGCTTTCATCCCACCTTTTAGCGGAGTGGCAGATGTCAGAGTTGGCATGTATGAGGGGAGGCAGTCAGGCATCATCAGTTATAAAACTTCTAGCTCATTTTACCATCAGCTCTTAGACTTGCCATGGGACCACATGAGAAATAAGGGTTTCTGCTACCAACCGCTAAGGTGAGGTCTCCAGGTCCCTCCTCAAGTTCCCTCAGTATCCCTCAGTTATCCTGGCTTTTTGTGAATGGTATCCTTAGTTGGCTGTCTACAGTGTGAATACAAGAGGGGAAAGGAACCTCAGCCTATAAGCACATACAGGTTGTGCAAGTCCCAGTGATTCATGTCCATGCTATTCAAGTCAGTCTGCCCAGGTTAGAGACATGCCAGCCTGAACCCTTTAGCCCCTTTCTTGATTCACCTGTGTGGAACATCTCATTCAAAGCCTGAGTTAAGCATCCCTGTATCCGGGCTTGCCCACAAAGTAAACAGTTTTTTTCAGAAACCCAAACCCTGACTCAACAATTCCCTACAGCTTGGTCCTGTCCACAAAATTTCCCAGAACTAGCTTCCCCTTTTTTCTGTCTCACAGCCTCCTAGTCAGCTCCTCTGTGCTTCCTGTGCTCAAACACCTCCTCCTCTCCTTTTACCCCACGGTGCTCAGCCTTCTTGCAATTTTGCTCCTTTGGCATCACCATCCAAGCCTTCACACCTCATGTGGAATCCCACACACCGCCTCAGAATTTCCCTTCCTGAAGTCTTTCCTGGCCTGCTGTCTAGTCCCAGACCAGCACTCATAACCAGAATATATAAAGGCTAATCCCACCCTGATTACCTTGAAACAATTCCCAATCCTAAACGACGGTCCCCTTCACTCTCCTCTCCTTCTGCTCCTTCCAGTAGTTTACCTTATCTTATTGGAAGTCACAGATTGCCACTCTTTCCATGGATTTCTGTTCCATATTGCCTTATCTGTCATGCACACACCATGGCGCTGCTCAGATCTAACTCTGAAACGTGTTTCTTGATGGTTTTAGGGCTTGGTTTTCTCTACTCCCTAATTCCATTTGCTTTTTCCCAGATATGCATCTTATGACCCGTGTCTCCACATTGCTGACCCAGCATGGCAGGGGCCTGGCTGGCTGAGAAGAGGTGGAGATGCTGCGGACGCATGGGTCCTGGCAAGAAGGGAAGCAGATGGCTTTTATTACAGGGCTCAGATAAAGCCTGCTCCCGAGGCAAGTCCCTAAGTCCCAACTTCTCCCCATATGCTCCTCTGGGTGGCCCTGTCATACCTGTTATGCCTCAGCTGTGTGTGCCCAGCAGTTCCGTTTCTTGGATAAGCACAGATCTTCCATGGTCAGGATGCAGAAGTGAAAATGTAATGTCAGTGAGCGCATTAATTTGCTAGGGCTGGGTAACAAAGTGGCACAAGCTGAGTGGCTTAAACAGCAGAAATTGTCTCTCGGTTCTGGGGACTGGAAGTCCAGGTGTTGGCAGGGTTGGTGATTCTGAGGGCTGTAAGGGAGGATCTGTTCCACGTGCCTTTCCTAACTTCTGGTGGTTTGCTGGCAATCTTTGGTGTTCCTTGGCCTGTAGAAGTATCCCCCTGATCTCGGCCTTCATATTCACATGCTGTTCTCCCTGGGTGCATGTCCGTGTTCAAATTTCCCCTTTTTGTAAGGACACCAGTCATTGGATTAGGGGCCCACCCTACTCAGCCGTACTCAGTGTGACTTTGTCTTAAGTCGTTACATCTGCAGTGACCCTATTCCCAAATAAGGTCACGTTCTGAGGTACTAGGGGCTAGGACATCAACATATGAATTTGGTGGGGTAACTATTCAATCCATAACAGTGAAGAAAATATACAGTAAAAGCACTTTGTTCAGGAAGATTCAGTGTGTCAAATTATGGGCGACAGCCTAAGGGAAAGAGGAGCAAAACGTGTGTACCTCGTGTAAGCCTGTGTCCCTGCACACAGGAGCACGGTGCCTGCATGCTGGGGCCAGGCCTGGGCTTTACTTTGGTGGCTACTTGCTTCTTTGGGATTTTTCTCTTCCCACAAAGAGTCAGACTTTGTGAATGTGGATCCATAGAGGGAAAACAAGTGTGATTTCTAAAAATATATATAAATTATAGAATTTCCAACCAAAGTCATTTTGTCATTTTCAAGTAACTAATATGTAATTTCAAATGAAATATTAACAGGGTTTTGCTCAAATATAGATCCTGTCTAGTGGTTTGATAAAAGTCAATTTGTAAGCTTGTTCTTTTAATTAGCTTAGTACTTCTTCTGCCCTCTCTGCCAGGCTGCTCATTTGCTTCCTTTGCCCAGCCTCCCCTCATGGACATAATGGCAGTGCAGAGGGCTGCTCCAACAGCCCCAGCCTGTCCTCGCCCGAGAGGGCCTGTGGATGATACCCCAGCCCTGGCTGGCCGCGGACACAGGGACAACGCTTCCTGGGAGTGCTGGGAGGAGGGGGTGTGCTTGGGGAAAGATCCAGAGGACCCAGGTTACTCCTGTGAATTGCAGGCCAAATATAAAGATAGGAGAAAAACAAAACAAAACAAAACAGGAAAAGGAAGAGCACGGGACAGGAAAGGCAAGAAGTGATAAACAAGAGTTGCCACGGCAAGAAGCAGAGGGAAGAGCACCCGCCTCACAGCCGGCCTGTCTCTGCTGTAATGGGCTCCCGAGCAGCACCTGGCCCTGCCCCTTCCCTAACTGGGCCTTGCCGCATGGGAGGGAGACCCTGGGCCTGGCCCTAGGCATTGCAGGGAACCGTGGTGCTCCCTGTAGTACTTCCTAATGCCAGGTCTTATTCTGAGTGTTTTCTTTTGCATAGCTGGAGAGGCAGGGGGTCCTGCTGGTGGAATTTGAGGCTCCCCTTGTCACATGCCCAGGGCTGCCAGCCCAGCGGCAGTGCGTGGTCTCGGAGGAAGATGTCATTCAGTTCTCGCCATCCGTGGAATACTCACTGCGACTTGGGGACAAGGTGCTGGCACTCTGGGGACCAGACCAACAGCGCTATGGCCCCGGCACCGTTCCTTTGGGCTTGGAGGCAAGAGACCCCCAGAGAGGTAAGGGAGCTGCTCTGGCCTTCCAGTCCCCGGGAGCCAGGCTGGTGATCAGGCTGAGGAGAGAGCAAAGGGTGTCTCTCCTGCTTAGGGGTCTTAGAGGCTTAAAAAATCCTTACCCTGTCACTTGCAGCTTCGTCCTGAGGGTGGCCACAGATAGACAAATCATATTTTTCAGATTATAAAATATTCTTTATCAGGGCAAAATAGCCCAAGGCTACTACGTCTATGTTGGTTACTTAACCTGTGGTGTGGTGAGGTTATCCTGGGGTCACACCAGTACTCATGACTGGTCCCCCACCAAGTCGTCCAGGGACTGGGACAGTCCCCTTGTGCGAGGCCAGCCAGTCAGCACCGTTGTGTTCAGAGAAGTGACAGAAGGAGGTTTCTCCTTCCCTTCCCCCACCTGAGGATGCATCTTGGTTTTGACGTGAAAACCAAGACATGGCGGCACAGGAAGGGGTGGTAAACATGAAGCAGGCGAGGAATGTCCCTGGCAGGCTCTCCAGGGAGAGGTGTGCCGGGCAGAAGCAGAGCAGAGGGGCTGTGATGAGGTTTTGCTTCTGGGGAGAGGAGAACCCTGATCCCATGATATGAAAGAGGCGGCTGTAACAAAATGGTGACCTTTTCTGTTATGTAGCATCCAAAGAAGAAGAAATTACTGTTCACTTCTGGAATGGCATGACAGCTCCTGTGCCTCTTGGAGGGGTCAGCTGGGTGCCCCCAGCCGTCTGGAAGAAGGCTGTGGACAGGCTGCGCAAGCCTTTCACCATGGAGCACCCCAGGCCCCTCCTCTGGGCCCCTTGCTGCCCTCTGGTGGGGCCGGTCGCTGGATGTGTCACCGGCGGGCTTCCTCTGAGCACTGCGTTCCTGTGCCCTCCCTGCCACCCGCATGCCTGCTGCCAGCTGCTGAGCCAGGGCTGCCTCTGCTGCCCCTTGGCTGGACCCACCTGGTGGCCTCTAACCAGAACCTCAGGGGTCACAGCCAGAGAGCGTCCAGAGGCGGAGCTGAAGCCCACGGCACAGCTGTTGCCCCTTGAAGACCCTAAGGAGGAAGAAGTAGCAGTGCAGGCTCCCATGGCTGTTTCTTTCTCCTCTACCTCCTCTTCTTCTGAAGAAGAGGATCTGGAGAATGAGCTGGAGATGGGCCTTCCCCAGAGGCTGCTGGTGGACAGCACGGGCAACACGGCCCCCATCCTTCTTGAGGAGTCTCCAAGGAGGCAGGGTGGCCTCCTCTGCCAGCCGGAATGGAGGTACTGGAGGAGAAGCGGGTCCGAGCCACATCCCAGGAAGCCAGGTAGACCTTTTCCTAAGGCAGGGCTGAGGCCCCTGCTCGCTTCCGTCCCATGTGTCTCTCGGGAATCTGATGCACATGTCCGCTGTGCTGGGATTGGAAGTAACACTTGATCATGTCGAAGCGGGGGCTGTGATAAGAGGGAAACGTGGGCTTTATTGATTAAATGGAAACCTAACAAGAAAGGATGGGCTGATCTTTGTGCTAAGGTTTGCATCCCTATTTGACAACTGTCTTTTCTTTCTTCACTAGTCTCTACTGGCAGGACTCTGCCACTGTCCCTTTCTACCCTCCCCTCCCTCGTTTTCCTGGGAGGTTTTGATTTTTCTCTAGATGTACAGTCAGAATGCATCCAGGTGTTGATTGGAGTCTTTCAGCGCCCTGAGAAGCTCAGAAACGAGTCTTTAAACACTGGCCATCAGACCCTTCTCTCTAGATGGGCCCCTTAGAAGTCAGAGCGGGAGGAACCAGGCACAGCCTTATGCGTCTCACTCTACCACTGAGAGGGGAGGCAGTGTCATTGTCATTGGCAACCTGCAGCCATCCCCAAACTTCTCTACCCAAGCAACATGCCCTTGTAGGTTTAGAGCAGTGTATCATTGATATGCCTCATGCTGTGCTATCTAAATTCCCAGTGGGACCCAGAAAGAGCCGACGCCTAAGGCAGCTGGCAGAGCTTTGTGAAGGAGGTGACTTGGATAAGCCAGCCCTAGACTAGATTCTTGGGGCCCTGCGCTGACTAATTCAACCTTCAGTGAACTAAATGAACATTCACTCTGGGGCAGGGATACTGAGGGTTAAAGAATACCACCACTAAGGGCATAAGGATCTGTAGGCACTGCCCACACTGGGACTCATTGTGGGTCCCCATTGGAAGCCATTGCCCTATTTTCAGGACAGCTGCTCAACCAGAAGGACCTCTCAGCCCATGAGGATTTTAATCTTACACCAGGAGTAAGGCCTTTATTAGTCTTCAGTTCCAGGAGGCTGAGAAATTGTTTCTACACTGAGAAACTTTCTTGGGGGACTCCTCTGGACCCCTGGGCTTTGGAGTGGGCAGGGATGGATGTGTTGGCTGCTGTTGTATTTTAGATGAGGGTTCCTTCTTTGGCTTTCGAGGTGTGTGATCTTTCCCCCACCTCTGAGAGGGAAATAAGTAGAGGGATGAGAATCTATAGCTATGACCAGCTGAGCTCTTCCTCCCCTCCCTGAGAGGACACTTTGTATTGAAAATATAAAGGTGGGAGCAGGGATAGGTGTTCCTGGGCCTCTTTCCTTGCAGTGAAAGGCCTTGGCAGAAGCTGCTTGGAAGCAGCTGTTTCCACAGGGTATGCCCTCCAACAAGTGATAATATAAAGAAAATGGTGCCAAAGTCCAGAGTTTTCAAGCTAAATTCTCCATAGCTTCCACTGCCCTCCTGCTTCAGCACAGACTGGAGAAAGAAAAGCTGTATCTCTCCAACAGGGAGGAGTCTCTGGGGCAGCAACTGAGGTGGCACGAGACCCAGTCTCAGGGAGAGGAATGCCAGTGGGGTAACCAGAAGGCCATGGCGGTCAGACCTGCCCCAGGCACCAGGCCTGCATTCCCATGGCTGTGGCCTGCTCCATGGCGTTCTATCCACACTGGTTCTAAACCTGACTGAGGCCAAACAAATCTTCCCTGGCCCCAAGCATACACTGCTCTTATCACCACTAGCCAGGCACACACACCTACATTCAGCCTCTCTCCCTGCATCACTATATTTAAACAGATCCACTCTAAGTTCCCCCTGCACCCAAACACATTCTAATAATTGGCTATAAGGAGAAATATAGTATCTTCAGGTACTTGGCCTGGCTTTCCTCTAGGTACTGGATCATTTGTTATGCTCTGGGCAAAGGTTAATTCTTGGAGCTGAACCATGAGACTCAGTGAGCCTGCCCTCTGCCAGGTCCTACCTCTGCACCCAAAGCTATGGAGAGTATGCCTGCATGGGGCGTGGAGAAAGGGGCATCTCCAGCCCCCATCCCAGATGGAGTACTGCATGCCACACTAACTAGCGAGGTGAACTCGTGAGGTGAAGCGTGTAAAATGACGTGTGTGCCTGGGCTAGAAACAATGGCAAATACCAGAGCTTTTCTTCTCTCCCCTCCAGATCTTGTATCCTTTTAAGGAAATGTGCTGCTCTGCTTCTCCTAACTGTGCTTGATTGCCATCAAGTACTGATGCTTCACAGTCTGGTCTGAGGCTCTACCTCTTAAGAATCCTCTTGTATGGGCCCTCCGCCCTCCACACTTTTTGCCCCTTTTAGTTACAGGCAGTGAGGTTACTGTCTGAGACTAACCTAACAATCCTAGAGGGCCAGGGTTCATGCCAGCAGTCATGCTGCTCTCTACCCTCGCTTATGACTGAAACAGGGTTCAGACAGTTAAGGGATTCTGTGCTCCTTGATACACTTCTACATAAGTCAAGTCTAATCCCATCAAAATGGCATATTCAACTAACTGAATTTTGGGTTTAGGAACAAGACTTTGCAACATCGGGAAAGAAGAGAAGGGCAACAAACAACAGACAGTGAAACCTGCAGCAGTGGGGAGTCCCAGGGAGCTGGTCCTGGAAGCCACTGGCATGACGCCACTACAGATCCTGCCAGAGGAAGCTGAACACAGAAAACTGAGTCGGGGTACTGCGGCACATCAGGGAGACCAGAATTCCCCCTAAACTAAAAGCCCCAAGGATCTAGGTAAAGCAGATGGCTGGGAAGGGGCTTCTGAAGGACTCCTTCCATGGTTCTTTGACCTTTTGGGGTCATACCACTTTTGAGAATGATAAAACCTATGGCCCCTCTTCCCAGAAAAATGTACACACCCACAATTTTGCATATGATTTCAGGCTTACAGAACCCACGAATTTCATCACTAGGGGTGCAAGGATCCCCAGTTAACTGACCCCTCTACCCTATGGTGGTGGGCATAGGCCTGCTTTACTAGGCCCTCGGTCTGTGAGAGTCTGTTCTTTGCTAGGAATGCAAATACAGCTCTACTTAAACCTTTGTATTCTTTTTTTTTTTAGATTTTTTTTTTTGAGGTGTACCATTTTTAAAGTCTTTTATTGAATTTTTTGTAATACTGCTTCTGTTTTATGTTTTTTTTGGTGTTTTGGCTGTGAGGCATGTGGGATCTTAGCTCCCTGACCAGGGATAGAACCCGCACCCCCTGCATTGGAAGGTGAAGTCTTAACCACTGGACTGCCAGGGAGGTCTGCAAACCTTTGTTTTCATCATATAAAATACTGGCCTTTTTTCTGAGGAAAGACATGTTCAAAATGAGGTGACTCCTTAGGCAACTAAACTGAGAGATGCAACAATACTGTTGGTGTGGTAGCTTAAAGATGTTTAGGACACATCAATGACTTTGTAATTTTAAGGATCAAAAGTCACTGATTTTAAAGTCAGCAGAAGACCCTCAGGATTGTTTTAAAAGCTTGTAGGAAGCTAAAGAGTAGATACCTGAGGAGGAGTCAGTCACAAAGTGGCTGACACAAGGCCTTCTTCTATGGAAATGGTACAGTGCAGGCCACAGGTGATAGTCCGATAAGCAGCAGCATCTTCACCCCAGGAAGACATCCCTGTAGATGAGTGGCAGGAAGGCACCTGTCCTAAGGGGCAAAGGAGTGTGGCGGCCCTGGCAAGGGCTCCCTGCCAGGGGCCTGGTGCGATCTGCTTGAGGATGCCTCTTCCACAGAAGCTACAGAACATGGTTGGCCTGCTTTGGGCAAATGTGTCCACAGCCTCTCTGCCATCTTTTCATAAAGCCTCAGTTGTACATGAGCAACATTTTGTTTGACTTCTTAATGCCAATAAAAAGGAATTCTCTTCATTTCCAAATTTCTCACTTTATTATCATAATTAACCTTTACTTGGAAAGCAAGCAGTAAAAACTATTCAGACAGCATCATTACATTGTTACTTCAGGCAGAAGAGGGTGAGGGGACTTTCAAGTTAAAATAGGCACTGAAAGAGACAAACTCCAGTTCCTAGGAAGGCTGACCCTCTACAGTCAGTCAGCATTAAAAGCAGGATTAACGTGTAAATTTTAAGAGGACATATGGTAGCTTTATTCTTCTTGATATTTAAAAAACAAACAAGAAAAAGGTGATGTCTGTGATGGTCAACATCATATGGGGAAGACCAAGTCCACACTTTGTCCTGAATCAACTGCTACCACGTGAGTCTTCTTGGTCAAGTCATTTACACCCACAGTGATGGAATAGGTCCCTGGATATACTTCTATGTAGAGGTCCTTAGAGATGTTCTCAGCCTGGAAGGAAAAGTGGATATTAGCAGTTTAGAGATTTTATGTCCTGGTGCCGTCAGGGCACCTCCACCCGGCTCCCTCTGTGTGTGATGGAGTGAGGTACTAACGTGGGAGATGGAGGTCCTGCTTTCAAGGCTTGGCTTGGCAATGTAATAGGACTGCCATTTAGGCCAGTCTCAGCCTCTCCTTATGCTTGTTTCCTTATTTCTAAAATTAGCTCACAAATAAGCATGTATGTGAAAACACTAAATTGTTATAGGAACATGAAGGATCATAAAAGGAACACTCTGGTTGGAGTAGAAAGGTTAAGAATCAGATAGAGGGAAAGGCTAATGACGATTGCTTTGGGGCTCAAAAGTAGGCACTGGCACTTGTTATCACAGATCAGCAGTAATGGCAAGGCACTATGGGATAATGAGAAGTATTCTTTTTAACTGTGCTTTGCTAAGTTCATTATTAGGAGGATGAAACATCTCTTTTCACCTAAAGCTGAGAACACTATGAGTAGATTCCGCTTTGTCATGCAGAAAGTCAGCTGGCTGGCTAAAGCCCTCCCTTGGAGACTGGTTCTCCTATACAGATGGTCCCCGACTTATAATGGTCAGACTTATGGTTTTTTGATTTTACAAAAGTGTGAAAGTGATACATATTCAGTAGAAACCGTACTTCCAATTTTCAATTCTGATCTTTTCCCGGGCTGGCGATGTAAAGCACAGTACTCTCTCATGATGCTGGGCAGCGGCAGTGAGCGACCTCCCAGGCAGCCACAAGGATCACAGGGGTAAACAACTGATACACTTATAACCATCCTGCACCCATACAACCAGTCTGTTTTTCACTTTCAGTACAGCATTCAATAAATTATCAATACATGAACTATTCAAAACTTTATTATAAAGTAAGTTTTGTGTCGGATGATTTTGCCCAACTGCAGGGTATGTAAGTGTTCTGAGCACGTTTAAGGTAGGCTAGGCTAAGCTATGACGTTCAGAAGGTTAGGTGTATTAAATGCACTTTTGGACTTCGCTGGTGGTGCAGTGGTTAAGAATCTGCCTGCCAGTGCGGGGGACACAGGTTCAATCCCTGGTCCAGGAAGATCCCACATGCCGCGGAGCAACTAAGCCCGTGCACCACAACTACTTTTTTTTTTTTTTTTTTGGTACGCGAGCCTCATGACTGTTGTGGCCTCTCCCGTTGCGGAGCGCAGGCTCAGCGGCCATGGCTCACGGGCCCAGCCGCTCCGTGGCATGTGGGATCTTCCTGAACCGGGGCACGAACCCATGTCCCCTGCATCGGTAGGCGGACTCTCAACCACTGCGCCACCAGGGAAGCCCCCACCACAACTACTGAGCCTGCGCCCTACAGCCCGCGAGCCACAACTACTGAGCCCATGTGCCTAGAGCCCGTGCTCCACAACAAGAGAAGCCACCGCAATAAGAAGCCCATGCACCGCAACAAAGAGTAGCCCCCGCTCGCCACAACTAGAGAAAGCCCGCGCGCAGCAACGAAGACCCAACACAGCCAAAAATAAATAAACTTTAAAAATAAAAATAAACAAATAAATGCACTTTCAATTTATGATATTTTCAACTTACAATGGGTTTATCGGGACGTAAGTCAAAGAAGAGCGATACTGCAAAACACTGGAAGCTGGAGTTAGTGGAAAGATTTATGTTTAGAGCTGAGCTGAGCACAAGCCATTCTCCAAGGACAGACTTCATGCCTGGCTGGGAAGTGGTCATGGCAGATGTGCAGGCAGAGGAATGGTCTCAGCTCAAATGGCCAAAGAGCAAAGTCACAAACCAGAAAAGAGCCTGTAATTAAGAGCCAAAGCGCCTATCCCACAACTGGGAGACCACTACCAATGCTTACTCAATGCTCAGAAGGAGCCACAAGCAGAAGCTGTCATTTCTACACCACCCCTGGGGGCGGGGGGCAGGTGGACCAAACTACTGGCCAGTAAATTCTGCTAAGAGTAATAAATGATAATATTTATACTTTTATGAAACTTCCTCTCTTTCCATCTTGCAAATAGATTTGAAGCCAAGGTTTTCCGAAGCTGCTTTATGCTATATCCTTTCATGCCCAGTTACTGCAAAATTGGAGGCTTATCATCATTTAACTGACGTGAATGTGTATGACGCCACAACTATTTATTGGTCATCAACTATGAAAATAAACAAAAGGAGGTTTTCAGAAAATACAGCTATATCAGAATTGCAGAAAGCCAAGGATGCTTCATTTGTCTGCGTAAAAGGGGCAAGATTGGCATCTGTGGTTCCAACACTGTCAACATCAGGAAGATTAGCATTACCAAAATACAGAAAGTATTGGAGGCATCTAAGCCTAACAACTTGTACTAAAAGCAGAATAGTCTTAGTTGCTACTAACTCTAGTATATTCTGAATCCTGGCTAGTAGCACACTGTATACAAACAAAAATTAAGCAAACTATTGCAGCAACACACCAGAGTTCCATTCCTCAGAATTACAGCCCTTCCAAGTTCCAAAAGATTCTCTGGGTTCATGAACTAATGAGTATTTTATCCTAAAAACATCACTGTATGTTTTCCCAGAGAAACATTTGCAGAAAATAGGAACAAATCCCTTCAAATGTTTTGGAACCTGATCTAACCAAATGTATACGTTTTAGACTTTCAGCAATGGTTTTCACTTTGTAAGCAGGAGGGTCAGGCCCCTCCTGCTGCTTGAACAGATGGTGGAATTCCAACAGGACCCAGTGCCAGCCCAGCTGAGCTGTAGGAATGGAGATATGAATACTTTGCATTCTTTCCAACCGCAACTATGAGTTCAGGCACAAAGAGTATCCCTGAAATTTCAAGTGAAGGAAGGATACCAAGAAAACATAATTTTACACTGAACTAAAATGTTGTACACTGTCCCCAAGGGTGAAAATATCCCAACTTAAAAATACTATAGATCCAGTACAAAGAACCCTATAGTAACCAGATCAGTTCATGGAATTGCAGTGGTGGTGGAGCCCAGTACCCTAGAAGTTCTGTACTCACAGGCTGGGATGCCTCTAGTGCACACTCTGATGCCTGACAGATGCCTCCGACACCAAGGGGGGTGTCTTTTCTCTGAAGAGTGAGGTAGAAACATTGATTAGGGCCCGAACTTTGACTTCTGGATGGTAGAGAGAAAAATTTTCCTACTTAATTGGGAACGAACAATTGTTCTGTCAGTGTTTTCCAAGTTGTCACCTAAGTTCTTAAGGCTTTTAGTGAATTCTGCGAAGTATTTTTAGTCAGATGTTTACCATGATTACCTTTTATCCTTACATGGGCTTTGGACTCAGATCGACCTGAGTTTGAATCCTATCCCTGTCATTTACTGAGAGGGACAGATTAATTTCTCTATGCCTTGGTTTCCTAGTCTATAGCTTCGGCATACTACACTGTAAGGAAGATCTGAAGTGCAAAAGTGATTGACATTTAACAGGCTCTCAATAAATAGAATTCTCTTCCAAGGTTCTCCCAGCAGTGGGAGTACTAGAGGGGAAGAGGCTGAACTGAGAAAGTCAATTTCCCTTAGAGGCACCAATTTACGTCTTACAGGAAGGGATGGGAGGGATACGAATGACTCTTGCCCACATGTAACTCCCTTAGGGTCAAGCACTCTTAAGAGGGCCTAGGCCAGGGCAGAAGAGGAAGCCCAGGATCCGGGCTCTGGTGCTACCCCTTGTACCCCAGGGCAGGGAAACAGGATGGCTCACATCCCTGCAGCCACTCTCCCGTCCCTTCCCTAAACCCACAGGCCAGAGAAGTCAGGAATCCAACCTGTAGATTAGACTCTGAACTTAAGTTTGCTATCTTTGAGTACAACCAGGGGAGTTTAAAAAGAAAAATAAAAGCAAAAAAAACCCTACTCTCCCCAGAAACAACAACAAAGGACTCATGTTGAATCAGTTCAACAAGTAGAGTCTTTGGCTTCCCAGACTGACATGTGGTAAAATACGGGTAATTTGCAGTGAGAGGCTTGTAATTGTTATCTTTAGGAAAAGCATTTTGTTAAAAGAAACCCCCTCCTTGCATTTCCTTTTTTAAAATTACCAAAGACATGATACTTAGCACTACCTTAGAGTGAAATATGTGATTATTAAAAATCTCTTTCAGGCTTCCCTGGTGGCGCAGTGGTTGAGAGTCTGCCTGCCGATGCGGGGGACGTGGGTTCGTGCCCTGGTCCGGGAGGATCCCATGTGCCGCGGAGCGGCTGGGCCTGTGGGCCATGGCCGCTGGGCCTCTGCATCCGGAGCCTGTGCTCCGCAATGGGAGAGGCCACAGCAGTGAGAGGCCCGCGTACCGCAAAAAAAAAAAAAAAATCTCTTTCATATCCCTAGATGTAGAAGAGGATATTTGAAGTGCTTTTCATTAAGCCTGTCCAAGAATCCCTTGGCCCAGGACTGCAGGTTCAACTGAAGATCCGACAATGGCATCAATCTCTTATTTTGGACAAAAACTCCTATTTCATGTTCATTGCTGTAAGTTCTCTACGGCTGGGAGGTGATACGTTTCTGTTGAGCGCTGTAATGCTGAGTCACCCAGGCATCCAATAATACAATCCAGCAGGAGCTCCAAGATGTAGGGCCTCCTATCTTGGGAAGCTGAGGGCACAGCACAGCACAGCTGAGGATACATACCTGACCATTCCCAGTGTCCGAGCACAAGTGCAGCTTCGACTTCCCTCTGTGATAACGATAGACGTGGGTTGCCCCTCCTTCCTCTGGCACAGATGAATAATATTTCTAGAGAAGTAATGTGAAAGATGTTGGGTAACCAAATAGACTGGTCAAATTTTCAAAAAACTCCTTGTTACTTGGGCAAAGGAGGGAGGCAAGAGAGCAAAGGTAAATTACCTGCCCTCTTGAGAGGCCTCTGAAGTCATATAACAAATCTTAGCCCGTGTAAAGTGGCTGCAGAGAAGGAAACTGCACTTGGCCTTACTTTGCTGCCATCTGCTGCCTCTGTAGGGCAAGCACTCTGACAACTCAAGCTGGGTAGGACCATGCTCTCTGCCAGGTTTAATAATTTTCACAACATCCTCACCCCGAGGTCAAATACACAAGCCCTTTCATCTCCTCTCATGACAAGTTCTGACAAACATGTCTGTGTTTACTAAGTCTCAGACAAGGACAAGAGAAGAGAGAGGTGCATCTCCTTGAGATTTAGAAATACAACAGGAAATGTAACATAAACCCAACAGCTATGCAGCCGTTCTCCCCATGCAGAGGAGGGGAGGGAGAAGACTCCAATTTAAGCAAAAATAATCCAAAGGATCAGAATGCAGTTTTTTTGTCTACTTCCTTCCTCCCCCTCAAAGTTAACCTTAGACTTGCCCCGATTGTGACTAATGATGAAGACAACATAAGCCTGCTTGTTTTGAACAAAGGGTACCGACAATGTTTAAGGCAAGAGACCAAAAGAATGAGAAGCTGGGGAAAGCATGTCAGGACATGACTCTAACGATGTAATTTAGGGGATGCTTCAAAATTCTGAAAGTAAACTCAGAACACTGTTCTTAATTCTATTTCTAGAAAGCTGAGGGGTTCTGACCCTCCATTCCTTAATGGAGATTTGAACTAAAGCATGAACTGAAAACCAAAATGAAGAACATCAATTTGCTAAACCTCAAACCAAAGACAAATATTATTTCTTTTACTGAACCATGAACCAAAGTGTTTAACTTGATCACTTTATAGTAGAGCCAAAGTTATGGATTTTTCTAAAACCATTTAACAAAATAATAACATAAAAATACTCTCTGAACCGTATCTCACTGGTTGGAATCCTATTTTTGGAGTCACAAGAATTTTATAAAAGACGTAGAAATATTAGAGATTTTTCGAATCTTAATATTCATTATGAAATTGAAAAGCAGGACAGAAACAAGGCATTCTCTTCCTTCTGCCGTACAGACCAAGCACCCTTACAAACACGTAAGAATCATAAAATGTTAAGGCTGGAAGAGACCACAGAGTCTGTTTTAGTTCCTAGAAGACAGAGAGTACCTTCCATGCAGGTGATTTTCTTGAATGTTGGCTGCCTGCCTTCCCTCAAAGTACTTAAAGATGACCTTAGTGTATGGTTTTGAGAAGAGGGCCTTTAAAACCTTTGTTCACCCACTTCAATGAATGGGACCAAAATCTCACATAAGTCCCCTGTGCTACAGTTTATGACAATTTTCTGGTGTTCATCTCTCAGTGGAAACCAAAGAAACAGACTATAAGGGCTGGAAAGGACTTGAAACATCATCAGATTACCATGTGGGAAGGTAAGGCTGAGAGAGACTGACTAGCCTAAGGCATTATAGCCAGGAAGTGGCAGAACATAGGTCTGATACCTGGGAGGCTGCTCCTGCCATTAAGCCACACTACCTCTGATGAGGGCACTGCATCTGTGCCACATAACCACCTCTGTGGCCAACAGGGGATATGGACCCAAAGGGGCATACTTAAAAACTACATTACCAGGGGGACTTCCCTGGTGGCCAGTGGTTAAGACTCCGTGCTTCCAATGCAGGGGGTGCAAGTTGGTTGGGGAACTAGGATCCCACATGCTGTGTGGCCACACACACACACACACACACACACACACACACACACACAAAAGCACACTACCTGATCAGGGACTTGGAACAGAGATTAAGATCTAATGGAGGGATTCTGTTTCAGTTTTTGCTTTGAAAACAGAGAGACTCAGTTCCAGTTTAGAACGATCTTACTGATTAAAAAAAAAATTCAGTTCAAATTTTTAAAACCGCTAATATTCGGACTTGTTTTGGAATTCAGCAAATAAGCCCCGCCCCCCAAACAACAGTGAGGGCAGATCTTTTCTGGCTTGTGCATTGCTGTATCCTCATAACAGTTAAAGTTAGGCATTCAATATTTGTTGAATGAATTCTAACCTGGATTTATCACCTGGTTTAAATCCTTGGTTGATTACAACCTGCCCACGAAGGCAGGGCAGGGTGAACAGGCAGTCTCCAGATTCTCCCTAAATTCCACAAAAATCCACTTTGTGATCCATCAGCAGGCAGATCAGGGGCATGACTTTGGCTTACACCAACTTACCCCACACTGACTTGAAGTATAGTCCATGAATTCAGCCATTGTCCTGAAGGAAGCACTGAGGGTTGGGTGTCTTTCTTCTCTCTATTTGAATAAACAGCAAGTCACAGGTGAGATCTGTATTCCCTACTGGAGAAGGAAGTCATTTTGGAAATACCTTCCTTTTTACTTTTTGAAAGGCCACTGCAAGTTTAAATCAGTAAAAGACTCTTACTGAGAAAGAATTCCAACTCTAAAAGGAATACACAGACATGCAATTTTTCCAGGACAAAGACAGGTTTGTTGGCTTTCCTCTAATATCAAATGGTAGCCTGTAAGAATTGTTGTAAAAAGTAACCAACCAGGGCCGAGCACTAGCGGTCTCTAGCGGTATCCTAAAGCTAGCCAATAGGAATCTGTCAAATGTCAAGTTTTCAAAAGGCTTTCCGGTTCACTGTCCTGATTCTTAACAGCTTCCGCCAAGGACAGGATCCCTCGGGTGCTGCTGTGTGGCGTGCCCTGGTTCTCAGCAAGCCGCTGCTGAGCGAATGAATGGGCTGGTCCCGCAGCACTGATGCCCTCACCTCTCCTGGGAGAAGGCGATGGGGGCCGGCTGCCGGCCCTCTTTCTCTGCAGGGCCGCTCCCGGGAAATGACCCCCACGCTGCCTTTGGGAAGCTCCACCGAATGCCAGTCCACCGCCCTCCTTTTGGCCCGCGCCAGCACTTCTTGACCCAGCCTAGCCGAGCGTTGCAGGGAACGTCGGTCCACCCCGTTCAGCGCCGCGGCCGCCAAACAGTTCTCCATGTCTCCCTGCGAGGGCACATACACACAAACACCGGCGGGTTAGCGGGCCTCCGGGACCCCGCTCCAGCTCGGGGTCGGACCCAGGGCCTCGATCTCCCCGGCGACCGCCGCCCCCGGCTCCGCCCAACGCGCTCGCCAGCGGGCTCGGTGTCAGGGGCGAAAGCATGCGCGCGGAGCCCCTCCATTTCCGTCTCCCCCTCCCTCGCTAGGAAGCCCTCACCCCGCCGGCCTCTCAAGGCGCATGCGCTCAGCGCATGGTCGTCGAAGGAGGGCTGGGCCTGGAGCATCCTGCACCGGCGCAGCAGGCCATTGGCGGTGAGGGGTCGAGGGGCGTGGCGGGGGCGGTGAAGCGCACGGCCTGCACAGGACAAGCCTACTGTGTCCCGGCCGCCGCTCCTGTGAGCGGGTTGCCGGGCTAACTGCCGGAGTGTAGGGGGCGGGGCGGGGCCTGCCGGCTGGCGGGTCACGAAAACCGGAGTCAACCCAGTGGCGGAGGCTGTCTGTCCACGCTGTCGCAGGAGCCCCTGGGCCAGGATCTGGCCCTTAGAGGTCGTCTCCGCCGCTTAACGCGGAGAACCTGCTGTAAAGTCAGGTGGTCTGTTGGGCTAAGAAATCGTGGGGAGTAAGACGCGTGCCTCCAGGCGCCTATTAATGCCTGGTCTATATTTTGGGATATCGCTACTCTAAAACCTCTTTTGTTTGGGAGATGACTAGGATAGGCCAAACAGTGCGGCTGCCACAGTGGCGTTTGGAGAAGGGAGTCTGGCCAGCAGGCTGTGGGCTGTCCCGCCCACAGGGCCAGGGGTGCGTGCGTTGTGTGTAGGGTCTCTCGTAATCCCCTCGTGGTTGCTTCCTCACTCCTCCGGTGAGAAGTATAGACTCACACCTTTTTTGGAGGCCGCTTCTCTCTGGGGCGGGGGTTCACCTTTCAAGAATAGTTGCCCCACGTTTAAATAAGGAGCCGTGCGTCTTTACCTTCATTCCACGCCACCGGTTATCTGGTAGGAGATACAGGGTCTCATGGCGAATTAGTGACTTCGCTACACCATCCTGGCGCGCAGCGAAGCCTTGTTGCTCAGGAGGGACCACTTTAAGGGACACGAGGAAATCCTCAGTGCTGAGCAGGTCTCCTCAGCAGATGGCTTGATTAGCAGTTCTGAGCTATCAGGGGTGTATGAGGATACTACTACAATTTCCATCTGCACTGTTTCTCATTTCCTGCTTTCCTCTCAGAGCGAAATTGAATGGAAGTCTTCATTATCCTTGGGATAGTTTTCATTGTAGGAGTTTTCTAAAACTTTTCCTTCAATAAGTGTTTATCAGGTGCCTCCTTTAGACCATAGTGGTTTTATGCACAGGGTCCCAAATATCCAGTCTGGAGAGCTGAGTTTGAATTCAGACTCTGCCACTTTTTTGCTGTGTGATTCTGGGCAAACAAATTAACTTCTTTGAGCTTCACTTTTCCTCATCTCTATTCTAGAGGATACCAATAGTACCAATCTTCATAGACTGTGAGCTTCTTGAGGACATGGACCATATCTGCCTTGTTTACTGAGTTTAAGAGACATCTAGTATTTTATTTGCCACAGAAGGGACTGAAAATAGCAATTGAATGCATGAATAGGGTTGCTGTAAGGATTTTGTGAGAGAATTCCTGTAAAATACTCAGCACAATGCCTTGCCAAGAATAAGTGCTCCATAGATATAGCTACCATTATGTGCCAGGCACTGCCCTAGGAGTGGTGGAGAATACAAAGTATAAAGGAGAACTTAAAAGAGGGAATGATGCACATAAAATCTGTAATGCTAGGAATGAAATATTAAGATTTTGTTCATAAGCTGTTTGCTGTAAGATTGATCCAGATAAGTGCTACGAAGCTTAGAGGAGAAATATATATTGTTCAGCTGGGGGATCAAGAAAGGTTTTGTAGGAAGGAAACGTTTGAGATGGGCCTTGAAGGATGGCCTAGGAATTAATGGGAGAAGGAGTAGTTAAGATACCTGTTAATTGCTCTTATAATGAATGTAGTTAGGGGTGAGATAGAATTTTTTCTTCTTTTATTATTTATGGATTTCAAGATCCTGGCTCCATAACTGTTATCTGTGTCTGTGTAACCATGAGCAGACTACTTAACTGTTCTATACCTCAGTTTTGCCATCTATAAAATGGGAATGATAACAGTACATTCCTCATAGGGTAGCTGTGAGGATCAAATAAGTTAATATATGTAAAGTGCTTTAAATAGTACTTGGCACATAGTAAATGCTCAATAAATATTAGCTAGTATTATTATCTTCATCAGACTTCAGCCTTCTCTCCCATTATGCCCTCACTCATCTGAGACTACATCTATACTGCACCCCACTTGACTGTCTTCCCCAGGATTCTATTACTACTCTCCACTCCCAATTCCATTCCAGTTGAAGCATTATCTTTTTGTCAAGGGAACTTTTTGAAATCTTCCATGATTCCCAAGTACAACCTATGTCTTCATGGCTTTTTTTTTTTTTAACATTGTGGTACTTATCCCAATCTGATATAAATTATATGTAGTTATGGTTCGTTCTCTCCTATCAGCTTATAAAGTTCTTGAAGGTGGAAACTGTTCCTTATTTGTCCCTAAGTATCCAGGGACTGTTGAGCAGTAGGTGTTCAATAGATATTTGTTGAATTTACTGATTGAATTTTTAATTTAAATAGATTCCTTTTAGGCCAGATAAGAATCGGCTTCTTAAAAAAATCCACGTACATACACTTTAATGAATTCAATGAATATTCAGTTGTAACTAATTTTCCCAGAATTTAACATTTAGAAATATATGGGAAAGAAGTTGCTTGGAATGAAACTGAAGGCTGAAGACTGACATGAAATTAAATCTTTGTGTTTGTCTTTATGTTTATAAATATATATACGTATATATATATATATTTTAAAATAATTTCAACGTTTGTACTGTAAGCCACAGATTGAGAGAATCCTTCTTCTCTTTTGTAAGATTGCATGGAAAAAAATGATGGAAAATGATCTGCCATCAGGGCCCTTGTGAATCAAACACAGCCCTAGCCAGGTACTCCTGAAAGCCACTGGTAGAGACTTAGAAATGGACCAACAAATAGAGGGAGGGCATATAATCAGGAACGTACCTGATCATTGATGGAGAAAGAAACCATTGGTATAAGTCTTCCATGATTTCTCTCTTTATAAGGGTAAATTCATTACAGAGAAGTTATTTGTCTAGGTTATGTTTGGGGGAATAGATGACTGGAGGAAGCCTTTATTCATGAGATCTGAGGAAAGAGATTGATGCCGTATTTGGGACTTTTTGAGGACAAAAAACAAATCTAGTGCAGAGCAGTGTAAATTCTTTTTCTCTTTGTGGAGGGGGCAAAAAAGGGTTAAAAACGTAGGATGCAAAAGTGGGTGTCATGCCAGTTAGACAATGATTTATACTGCACATACCAAAGAAGGTATAAATCATTTTATCTGACAGGTGGTATTTTTATTTCTTCAGCAGACTTAGAGAGCTTTAGAATCATTATAGCTTTGTAAAGTAGTATTACAGTCATTAGATCATGACTGAGTGAGTCATTAGATCATTCATTTTGCCTGATTACATCAACTCATTGGGTTATTGCGGAATGAAAGAAACTCATCAAAATTGTCATCTCAATTATATAGATTAAAGAAAATGAATCCAACTCCTGAGAATTAGCTTTCACAAAATGTTAAAAATGGACTGTAAGTTAAAAAATTGATTGCAGAGCAGGAATTATTAGTGAAAAGTTTTGTCATTTTAAAAACATCAGAGATTAAAGGAATAGTAATTTTGAAAGACATAAAGAGTTGGAATCCATGTAGAGTTTTTTAAAAACTACTTTGGGTCATAATTTACATATAAAATTCACCTGATCGAAGTATACAATTCAGTACATTTTAGTTAATTTATGCAATCATCACCACAATCCAGTCTTGGAACATTTTAATGACCTAAATAAGAACCCTAGTGTCCACCATGTGCAGTCAGTCTTAGCTCCCACCCCTAGACCCAGGCGAACACTATTCTGCTTGCCATTTCTATAAATTTGCCTTTTCTGTTCAGTTCCTATAAATGAATCATATAATATGTGACCTTTTTGTCTGGCTTCTTTCACTTAGCATGATGTTTTTGAGGTTCATCTGTATTGTAGCATGTATCAGTACTTCATTCCTTTTTATGGCTGAATAATATTGCATCGCTATATTAATATACTATATTTTGTTTATCCATTTACCAGTTGTTTCCAGCTTGGGGCTGTTATGAATAAGGCTGCTATGAAAGATTGGGTATAAGACTTTGTGTGGATACAGGTTTTCATTTCTCTTGGGGAGATACTTAGGAGTTAAATTGCTGGGTGCTACAGTAAATTTATGTTTAACATTTTAAGAGACTGCCAAACTGTTTTCCAGAGTGGCTGTACCATTTTACATTTCCACAAGCAATGTATGAAGGTTCCAATTTTTCTACATCCTTCTCAGTGCTTGTTATTGTCTTTTTTTTTTTTTTTTTAATTGGCTGCGTCGGGTCTTAGTTGCGGCACGCGGGATCTCTCGTTGCAGTACGTTGTTCAGTAGTTGCGGCTCGCAGGCTCTCTACTTGTGGCGTGCAGCCTCAGTAGTTGCGACATGTGGGCTTTCTAGTTGTGACGCATGGCCTCCAGAGCGCACGAGCTCAGTAGTTGCAGTGCGTGGGCTCAGTAGTTGCGGCATGTGGGCTTAGTTGCCCCACGGCATGTGGGATCTTAGTTCCCCGACTAGGGATTGAACCCGTGTTCCTTTCATTGGAAGGCAGATTCTTAACCACTGGACCACCAGGGAGGTCCCTGTTATTGTCTTTTTGATTATAGTCATTCTAATGGGTGTGAAGTAGTATCTCATTGTGATTTTAATTTGCATTTCCTTAATGGCTAATGATGTTGAACATGTTTTCTTGTGTTTATTAGCCATTCCTATTTCTTCTTTCATGAAATGTCTATTCAAATCTTCTGCTCCATTTTTAAATTGTTTTTTTAAAAAAAACTGAGTTATAAGAGTTCTTATTTTTAACAAGAATTCTTTATCAGTCACATGATTTATAAGTATTTTCTCCCAGTCTGTCATGGCTTTCATTTTCATAATAGTGTCTTTTGAAGCACAAACATCTTAAATTTTGATGAAGTCCAACTTATTAATTTTTTTCTTTTATGGATTGTACAATATTTTTAGTATCATATCTAAATATATCTTTTTTTTTTTTTTTTTTTTTTGCGTTACGCGGGCCTCTCACTGTTATGGCCTCTCCCGTTGTGGAACACAGGCTCCAGACGCGCAGGCTCAGCGGCCATGGCTCACGGGCCTAGCCGCTCCGCGGCATGTGGGATCTTCCCAGACCGGGGCACAAACCCGTGTCCCCTGCATCGGCAGGCGGACTCTCAACCACTGTGCCACCAGGGAAGCCCTAAATATATCTTTGCCTAACCCAAGGTCATGAAAATTTTTTCCCTATGTTTTCTTCTAAAAGCTTTATATTTTAGTTTTTACATTTAGGTTTATGCCATTTTGCATTCATTTGTATGTGTTATGAGGTAAGGGTCTTTATTCTTCTCTTTACATGCAGATGTCCAGTTATCTTAGTATAATTTGTTGAAAAGACTACCCTTTTCTCATTAAATTGCTTTGGCACCTTTGTTAAATATCAATTATTTAACAAATTAAATATAAGGATCAGCTTTTGGATTTTTAATTCTGTTCCATTGATCTGTGTTTGTCCTTATGTCAGTATCACACTGTCTTGATTATTATAGCTTTCTAGTAAGTTTGGAAATTAGCAGCTATGAATCCATCAACTATGTTCTTAATTTTCAAAATTGTTTTGGTATTCTAGGTCATTTGTATTTCCATAAAATTTAAATTCAGCTTATCAGCTTATGCATAATTATTAGGATTTTGGTAGAGATTGTACTGAATCTATAGATCAATTTAGGAAGAATTGTAATCTTAACAACATTAGGTTTTTGAATTCATGGAAATGGAACATCTGTGTATTTCAGTTTTTTTTAGTTTTTCTCAGCAATGTTGTATAGCTATTACTGTACTCTTGCACTTCTTTTAACAAATGTATTAAATACTTAATTTTTTATGTCTTTGGGAATAGAATTGTTTTCCTGATTTTATTTGCAGATTATGTACTAGTATACAGAAATATAGTTGATTTTTACATATTGATATTGTGTCCTGTGACCTTGCTGAATTCATTTGCTGGTACTAGTAGGTTTTTTGTGGATTCTTGTGTTCATTGCACTTGGAGTTCATTGCACTTCTTGAATGGGTAGATTGTTTTTCCTCAGATTTGGGAAGTTTTGGGCCTTCTTTTCCTGCCTTTCTCTCTCTCTCTCTCTCCTCCTTCTGGGGCTCCGCTTACACATATGTTAGTATGTGTTTATTTTTTTCATCGTTTTTCCTTTCTTTTCTTTAGATTGGATAATCTCTATTGAGATATCTTCAAGGTCACTAATTCTTTTTTTCTGCAATCTCAAATCTGCTGTTGAATCCCTTGGTGAATTTTCATTTCAGTTACTGTGTTTTTCAACTCAGGCATTTGTTTTGTTTTATAATCTCTATCTTTTGATTGATATTCTCTATTGAGTTGTCATACTTTAATTAATTAATTAAATTTTTATTTTTTTTGTGGTACGCGGGCCTCTCACTGCTGTGGCCTCTCCCGTTGCGGAGTACGGGCTCCGGACGCGCAGGCTCAGCGGCCATGGCTCACGGGCCCAGCCGCTCTGCGGCATGTGGGATCCTCCCGGACCGAGGCACGAACCCGCGTCCCCTGCATCGGCAGGCGGACTCTCAACCACTGCGCCACCAGGGAAGCCCATGTCATACTTTAATTTAAAAGCTTGTTTATTTTTTCAGTTCTTTGACCATATTTATAACAGCTGCCTTGAAATCTTTGTTAAGTCTAACATTTAGGCCCCCTCAGAGCCAGTTTCTATTAAGTGTGTCCTCTTTCTGTATATAGGGCCTCCCTTTCCTATTTATTTGTACGTCTCATAATTTTTTGTTGAAAACTGAACATTTTAGATCAGGGACTAACAAATGTTTCCTATAAAGGACCACACAGTAAATATTTTAGGCTTTGCAAGCTATGTGGTCTCTGTTGTAACTAACTAACTCTGCTGTTGTAGTGGGAAAGCAGACATAGGCAATATGTAAATGAATGAGCATAGATGTCTTCCAAAAAAACCTTTATGTAAAAAAAACAGGCAATGGGCCATAATTGGGCCATGGGCTATAGTTTGCTGACCTCTGTTTTAGATAATATAGCAACTCTTGATTCTGATCTTCCCCCTCACCAGGGGGTTGTTGCTGCTACTGTTGTTTGTTGGCTGTTTGGTAACTTACCTGGACTAAGTCTGCAGAGTCTGTTTCCCCTGCAATGTGTGGCCACTGACGTGTCTCCTCAGTTTTTTTTTCTTTTAATTCTTGTTTATATTTTTAAGCCTGACTTCCTAGGGATTGTCCGCATAGTTTAGTGGTCAGCTAATGATTGGTAACAGGTTGTACTTAAATATCTTGAGCCTATTTTGGCTTTACCCTTTGCTGAGTATCTGTGTATGACTTGAGCAACACATTTAAAGTTCATTCAAGTCTGCTGTGACTTTTATTTTCTGTATATGCAAGGCCTCACATTCAGCCAGTGCATAACCTTGGACATGGGCACACCTTCCAGACCACCAAGGATATGTGAGAGCTTATCAAGGTCTACTACGACTATTCCCTGGGTCTCACTTAAATTTCTGGCTGCTCTATTCCTTGCCCCAACCAGTACTGCAGTCTCAGCCAGCTGTAATATTAATTTTCGGTGATCGTTTACCACTTGTTTTCTAAGATAATTTGTTTCCGACAATACTCTGGACACCCAATTAAGCCATCACCCTCCAAGCAGCAGAGCTGCTGGTTTTCATGGCTTGTCCTGTCCTGATAGAATCATCATGTTGGAGTTGGGGGTAGGGAATAGGGAATGAGAACAGCCTCTGATGCCCCAGATCCCTACTTTCCTTAACAGAGGTTCGGTTGTTGTTGTTCTTTTAAATAATGCTTTTCAATTTGTTGTGTACCTCTGGTTAATTTCTCACCCCCAAATCTTGAAATGATTGTTTTGATAATTTTGTATAATTTTAATGTGGCTTTTTGGATAGATGATTTGTCAGTCTCCTCAGTCCATCATTCTGGAAGTGTTCCCAATGTGGAGGGTTTTTTTTTTTTAATGTTCTAGTCTTTTATTGGATGAATGTTGGTAACAGTAATTTAAAGAATTGTAAGCCCTTTCTAAATACATTGAATAGACATTTACAGTTTGCTGTGAGGAGAAGAAGAAATGAGTAAGAAAGTCATTGTTTTTGAGAAGTTTATAATCTAAGAGTGGAGGTACGTACTATGTAAACATGAGGACTGAGTAACCGTGATGTACAGTGGAACTTGATAAGTAGCATAGAACAATGTCTGGGGAGTTGAGAGTGGCAGAGGTTACTTCCAGTTTGGGGACCTTGAGAGGTACCTGCACCAGGCTGGAAATCTAGGTATGATTCCAGAAAAAAAATGCATCATGGAAAAAATCCCATGAAAGGGAAATATTCTTTGCATTTGGGGCAAATGAAAAATACATGCCAATGTGGAGTTTTAATGTCCTAAAAACTGACAGTGTATTTTCATAGACCCAGCTGCTTTTTAAAAATTAATATATTGATCTTCCTGTTCCCTTCCAATTTTATAACCCTCCTAACCTTTTAAAATATAACTCTTTTAACTCTCTCTCTTTTTTAAATTGAAGTATAGTTGATTTACAATGTTGTGTTAGTTTCAGATATATAGCAAAGTGATTCAGTTATACATACACATATATCTATTTTTTTGAGATTCTTTTCCCTTATAGATTATTTAAAAATATTAAGTATAGTTCCCTGTGCTATATAGTAGGTCCTTGTTGGTTATCTGTTTTTAAAAAATATATTTATTTATTTATTTGGTTGCACCAGCTCCTAGTTGTGGCAGGTGGGCTCCTTAGTCACGTCATGGGGGCTCCTTAGTTGTGGCATGAGAACTCTGAGCTGCGGCATGCATGTGGGATCTGGTTCCCTGACCAGAGATCGAAGCCGGGCCCCCTGCATTGGAAGTGTGGAGTCTTATCCACTGCGCCACCAGGGAAGTCCCAGTTATCTATTTTATATGTAGTAGTGTGTTTATGTTAATCCCAAACTCCTAATAACTCTTAACTCTCTTAAGATTTACTTTTACATATTCTTTAGGATGAAATTTATGTTTATTCTTTCCATCAATATTTCTTTATTTGTTCAGTGGTCATTTATTAAGCCTCTGTTCTGTATTGATGTTTGGATGTATTTCCATTCCTGGAAGCTCTAACAAGTGGAGTAGGAAACCAAATTTCTAGGGTTAGTTTTATACCAGTCCTAGAGGAAACTTTACTTATATTTCCTGGTCTGTACTAAGTTTACCTAATTATAATTATAGGTATACCCTATTTTAAGAAATAATAGAAATAAATTAAGATTTTTAAAGAAATAATAGGGTGACTATATCATTTAAAATGTACTATTTACACTCAAATATTTGTATCTTTCAGTTTTGTGACTCTTTTTTCCAGTCACATACCATCCCTTCGCATTTTGTGGTGAGTGCATAAAATGGTCTACACACAAAGTTTTGTTTTGTTTTGTTTTTTCCCATGAGGCCCAATAGTAACTAAGGCAAAGATGTTCTGTTTGGGAGGGAAGGAGCAGACTGGGTGGATATTGGAAGTAATGGCTGGTGGCTGTGGACTATGGAGAAGGACCTCATAGTTGCAGTGGCTCAAATTGTTATCTGAGGTGCCCTGACTACAGGATAAGGCAGGCAGGTAGAGAGGTATGCTATATTTGTTATATTATTATGTTGTTACTTGGGCCAGGGAAATTTTGCTCTGGGTTGTGGACTGGGTAAGATTGGGCATAAGATGAGTGGGGCATAGGATGCTTTCAGTGTGAGAAAAGGGGAAGAGAAGATGGGTGATGGGTTTGTAGCAGAATAGAACAGGTAGGCTGGTGGAGAGAGGAGGTACAAAAAAGCTGACTAGGCTGTATACAAGGCAGGCGATTTCTCTAGCTAGTAGGTGTTCTGAGTCAACACCTAGATCCTCATCATGCTTTTTGCAGTTTAAGAAAGTGAGGTGAGGTCAAAGGTTTATTTTAGTAGATATGACAGTAGGATTTTTGGATCCATTATCTGGTACATAGTGGGGACAGAAGGAAATGTACTAGAAAATATTTCAGACAAATAGGTTAGGTCTGGTCCTCTAACTTAATCTTTGATTTAATTTTTGTACTGACATCTCACGAGATGTTAGTTAGATGCTAGCTTAGCATCAATGCTAGCATTTGTAAAATAAAATGTTAGAACAAAAATTAAGATAATGGATGTAAAATATTTTGAAAAATTAATTGCTATATAAATGCAAGAAAATCTTATCATTGTATAATGCTAAAATATTTAGAGCTGCTGCTAAATGAAAATTTCTTGTAAGATAAAGCTTCACCAAAATCATGATGAAAATTAATAGAAAGATAAGATTTAATTTACCACCAAATTTCAACAACCATGTACTGAGTATATGCTTGTTGAGCAGTGAGGTCCATGTGTGTTAAAAGTGAAGGACAGATCACTTGTTAGAGATTCTAAAGATACCATCATTTAAAAATCCTCTGTGCCCTTTTCTGCTTATTGTGTTCATGATGCTACTAGTTAGACTTAGTACATTTGCTTTGTAAGAAGTCAAAGAAGATTTTTCCAAAAAAAGATGATAGTCTGTTTATCTAGGCCCTCCAAAAGCATTTCCTGCCAGGCAGTTGACATGTAGCCTTGGCACAATTTCAGGAAACTATTTGCTTCTGTTTACTCTTTCCAGATACAGCATCTCCTAGGAATTGAGATGAGGAATCTCCTTTAACTCTTTTAAATTTTAGAAGCATACTTTATATAGCACTTTAGAATCTACTCTTTATACTAGCACAATGAGGATTCTTGTGCCTTTAAAAGAAAAATGCGTCTGTTTTAGTAATTCCCTGCTAGGAAAATCAAAGCCTTTAACTGAGTTAACCCAATAAAATGTACTTAGAATATTCCTTTCCCCTAAGATTGTGAAGATAAATCTCTTTCAGAAAATGCAATGCAATTATATCTGAATATGTAAAACTTATTAAATTATGGGACAACTGATAACATTTCCAAAATCTTTCCTCACTAAGAAAAAGAACCCACCATTGAGTTTCTTCTGAATAATATGTTCTACTTAATTCATTTATAATATTTTTATTTTTCTGTAACATTTCAGAAATATTTTGTAAAGTGGGCTGTACTATATTTAAAATAAATTACTCAAAATTTTTATTCCTTTTAGGGAGCCAATTTGTTTCTAAATGTTCTTAATACTCATTTTACAGTTAGGAATGCAGGAGCATATTATATATAGCTTTATTATAACCTCAGAATACATGTTATTTTAATTAAGTATAAATATATCTTTGAGGGAATGTGATGGCAAATGTATTAATTTAAAGAGAGAAATTGGAGATACAGAAAGGTATAATTACGTGATGTACATACTACAGTTAAATGTGAGCAAATTTAGGTCTTCTCTTTACACTGTTGTTAAATAAACTAATTATTACTTACCTCCTTTGTCCTGCCAGAATGAGCTAGAAAGGATTCTAAAATTCTAGCCAGCCCCAAACTATAGGCAACAATGGATGGGGAAGGAGGACAAGAAGCTGTGGTGAGACTGAAATAAGTGGCATAAGCATAGGTGGCAAGAGAATAAAGTTTGTGATCAGGCCTGGACTAGGGATCCAGAGCCAGATAAGTGTTTGAGATTGGGCATATCCATGATCCAAGACCAAAACAAGGCCATGGATCAGAATCAGATAGCCTCTGAATGGCAAGGCTCAGGGCAAGCAACAGATCAAAGACAAAGAGTATAAGAGATTGACATACAAACACCAGTGGCATGGGTAGATGGGGAATAATGAGCACATGTCCAGGGTCTGGAGTCTCAAACTTAAGGTCTGCCATTAGAATCTGACCCCTTATACATCTGGACAACATAGGTCTCTCACTTCCCACCCTCCTTTCTCTCTGTCATTTACAAGATTTCAGACTTAGTTGGAAGTCATGACCCTGCTTTTGCACACTGATACTGAAGGCTTAGGTGCTGAGATGAATGGCTCCCTGCTTTAAGGGAATCAGAAATCAACATAGCTTGCTGAGGTCCACAGAGTTCTGCCTTAGAGGCTGGAGTTGTAAGGGCAAAAAGATTGAGCAAACCTAGGGTCACCACTGGTACCACAAACAAAGAGTTATCTTGGTCTTGTGAATTGGTGGCTTTGGTCCCTTCCATGACTTCTTAATCTGTGTCTTGAAACCATATTGACTTCTGGACTGTGTGGCCCTATAACCGTCTGATCACCGAGTGACTGCCTTAACCCGATACTGAGAATTTATACTACCTTGATTTTCAGGACTTCCAGCTACATATTCCAGAGGAAGTAAAGAATAGGAAATCCAGAACCAGGATGAAACAAGCAAAATGACTGAGACATCCATTCTATTAGTCAGGAAACTAGCATCACTGTTCTTTGTGGACTGAATTCATCCCCACCCTCACTGCATTGCCTGTCCTGGATTAAGCCCTTAATAAATATTGGTTGAATATTGAATTATGGGGTCTGCAAGTGATGGAAGTAACTAAATGGGAGGAGTGAGGGCATAACTCCTGACATAGGCACAGAGCCTGAATACAGCTTTCAGATGTGAGAAAGATGGAACTGTATTGCTATATAGGAATGTCCTAGAAATGAACTAAGGCACAAAGAAATTATTGACCTATCCAAGGCTGTAGAACCATTCAGGGAAATTAACTGGAAATTAACAGTGTCTTTGTTCCTAGATTTTTGCTGTGCACACTAAACAAATGGGTTATAAAGATTCAAAACAAAAACAAAAAAAAAGATTCAAAACAGTGCTTAGGCCAGCAAAAAAAGTTTTTTTAATTAATGTAAAGTTTGAGCAAGTGAAATTTTGAAGATGATGGAATCTAATTGATAACTTCCTTACTCTTTAACCTGTAAATAATCTCCCTTTTCAAAGTGCTCATTATGTATAGTAGTGATTATGCAGAGAAAAAGCCTGTAATGAAAATGTGGTATAAAATTGTGTTCTTTGTTCAGCAAGTTAAAACAAGCTGGTCTGTAAGCAATTATTATCTTCATCAAAATTCCTAGCTCTAATGTTTTGGCTTCTTTGGCCCAGCACGTATGCCTTCTCAAACAATTGGATGGGTTTAAAACACTTAGGAGATGTTTGTGCCTATATCTTAATGTAGCATCAGTTCAACAGGAAAAAGAAAAAAAATGTAAGATTTGGCATTGTGGCATGGTTTTAAAAAGAAAAATCTAACCAAAACTAAACTAAACAAAAAGCCCTGAACGCTTAAATCCCTGCATACCGAATGAACATTCTTTACTCAGCTCTTAGTAGCAATATACAAATGTTAATGTGAGTAACCTTTCAATAACTTAGTATTTTAACAGAAACTCCCTAAACATTTATCATTCCATTAGTCAAGAAAATAGTTATTTTATTATACTGTTTATTTGAAATCACTAAACATGTAAACTTGGTCATTTTAGGACTAGGACATCTCCTCCTTGACTCTAACCTGTAGTCTAGAATTTCCCATAGAGTTTTTTTCAATTATAGGTACCTAGACCCTACCTCTAGAGATTCTGGTTCAGAATATCTAGAGACACCCTGGACCAGAGCATTGCATTTTGAAAAGCTCCTCAGATGATTTTTTTCCCCAGAGGACAAATATTGTATTCTTTACAGAAATATAAAGAAATCAGAAGATGACTATAGTTCTCCTCAGGTGATTTCTGATGTGCACCAGAGGTTGAGGACTGCTTTTGTTCCTACTTTACTCAGCACATTGCATCCAGAATTATTTTCCTCAAGTGCACATCATGTCACTTTTCTCCTCAAAAATATTGTCTCTCTACGCCCTTCAGAATACGATTAAAATTTCTTAATATTGTTCTCATGGTCTTCCTGGATCTGACCCTATATTAGTCAGAGTAGGATTAGTTTACACTGCAGTAACAACCCCTAAAATTTCAGTGACTTAAGATAGCAAGAGCATATTTCTTACTCATACGACATGTCCAGCGTGGGCCAATAGGGAGGCCCTCATTTATTCAGGGACACAGTCTTCTCCTTTGTCTCACAGGGCTTTGCAGGGAAGAGAGGCGTGGCATCTCTTACCCATTCTTCAGTCCTTTGCCAGGAAGTGACATGTGTTGCTTCTGCTCACAGCCTGTTTGCTAAAGCAGCCCCATGGCCCTGCCTAACTGTAGGGTGACTGGTTGATATAAACTTCTGAGGACTGGGAAGAGTATTAGTCAGCACTAGTAGTATGTACCACCGACCTTTAATCTACCATTTAAAAAAAAATTGAGGTGGAATTCATACAACATAAAAGTTAATCATTTTAAAATGTGCAATTCAGTGGCATTAATTACATTCGCAGTGTTGTGCAACCATCGCTTCTGTTTAGTTCCAAAACATTTTCATCACCCCCAAAGGAGTCCTTATACCCACTTCTCCCTCACCCTGGCCCCCGGCAACCACGAGTTTTCTTTCTGTCTCTATACATTTACCTGTTTTGGATAGTTCAGAGAAATCATACAATATAGTGACCTTTGTGTCTGGCTTCTTTCACTTATATGGTGTTTTGAATGTTCATCCACATTGTAGCATGTATTAATACCTCATTCCTTTCTGTGGCCAAATAATATTCCATTATATGAATATACTACATTTTGTTTGTCCATTCATCTGTTGATGGACAGTTGGGTTATTTCTACCTTTTGGTTATTGTGAATAGTGCTGCTGTGAACATTTGTGTACAAGTATTAATTTGAACATCTGTTTTTAATCTTTGGGGTATATACCTAGGAGTGGAATTGCCGGGTCATATGGTGATTCTGTGTTTAACTTTCTGAGGAACTGCCAAACTGTTTTCCACTGAATCTACATTTTTAGTCTCTGTTACTGTAGTCAAATGAGGACCGGTCATTGTTCCTAAAGCTACTGTTTCACAGCTCAGGCAATTCCTTTGGTTTTGAATTATCTCCCCTTCTTTTCTATTTATTGAAATGGAAATTCTAACAATCATTTAAGGTTCAGTTCCAGCCCTCTCTCCCTCATTTCTCAGTAAAAATCTCTACTACTACTGCAAATTTCTATATTTCTTCCTCATTGTCTCTTTTATACCACTTATTTTATTCTGACTAGTTGTTTATATATATTTACCTTCCTCACTAGATTATAAACTTGCTGGTACAATTTATTTCTCTTTTATTCCCTGTGATCAAAATCAGTTTATTGCAGATGTTTAATAAACGCTTGTTGAGTGAATAAATACCTATATTTATATAATCATTTTTTCTTATTTATTATAGGTTCTTTTTCTGCAAGTAATATGGACTAGAAGATTTTTTTTTTGGTACGCGGGCCTCTCACTGTTGTGGCCTCTCCCGCTGCGGAGCACAGGCTCCGGACGCGCAGGCTCAGCGGCCATGGCTCACCGGCCCAGCCGCTCCGCGGCATGTGGGATCCTACTGGACCGGGGCACGAACCCGTGTCCCCTGCATCGGCAGGCGGACTCTCAACCACTGCGCCACCAGGGAAGCCCAGGTCATTCTTTAATGTAGAGATATTTCTTAGATATAAGGCTGACTAAGCCAGCCTTTCTGAGCCTGTTCTTGTCTCTAATCCATCTAATGAGCACCTGGCATCTCATCTTATTCTCTGTCAGGTCCAGCCCACCCAGCATCATCAGTCAAGCTATCCTAATACTTTCTTTAAATAAATACTAAATAGCCTAGTATTTGAAATAAAACCCCAAACAACATTATAGAACAAGAAAAGAAATGAACTTAGGTCTGACTGAACCTTTTTGTAAGCTGATTATAGAAAAAGAACCTTGCTCTTAGGAACTATATCTTTCGTGTACTTTGGAAGGGGAGAGTGAAAGGCACTATTCAGGCAAGGAAAATAGATTCTACTATGAAAAAGGAGATAAGTGAAGTAGTTCAGTTCCATTATCCCTTAAATACTTTAACAAACTAATAACTTATTTGTAATTTTATGTTAAAATCCCAGTTAAAACACTTAAGAAAGTAATCACTGAAATCCAAAGGAGATTTACTATCTTGACAAAATTAATTTATATCTTAAAGGATAGGTTCTTAAGATCTTTATTAATAACCTAAACATATGTTAATTATATCTACCAGGAATACTGTTAATTTTCCCCCTTAAATTCTGTGTAGTTATAAATAAAATCTTCATTTTATCCCAATAGAAAATTTTCAGGTTGTGAGAGAAAAATATCTACTGTCTTTGTATATGTATATGCCAGAAATTTCTTACAGATTTTCATTGTCAGTCAGTCAACAGGAGGAACTATTTATTGGAGGGATTGTTTGAGAAAAACATAAAATCAGGAGGTTATTTACAAACAGATGTGATATTTTTAAACCATATCTGTATGTTAACCAACATTGCTTGCTGAAGCTATTTTGTAGTCTGGAATTGTGCATAGTAATATTCACAAGCAAACTGAAAGTTGAATTCTGCTAATCCTACCAATACACTGGGGTAGAACTTGAACCCTTAGCCTTGCTGTAGAATGGTGATTTTTACCTTTTTTGAGATTATGAACCTCTTTGAAAATCTGTTACAGTGTATGGACCTCTCCTCTCAAAAATGTATTATGCACACATAAATAATTTTGCATTCCCTTTGAACATTTCTGAAAAAATATACAAGAAACTCCAGTGATTGCCTGAAGAGGGAGGAACTGGAGGACAAGAGTGGGAAGGAAGACTTTTTTATATATTCTTTTATACTGTTTTTGAAGTTTTTAAACCAGGTATATATCTTACCTATATATGTATGTATATATATATATACATATATATGTGTATATATATATATATTTAATGTGTTTTCTTAAGTCACAATGTTAAAAATTTTTGTACACAATTTTGGGTTCTGTGATTCTTTCCCCCTACAATCAATTCCTCAATTTTAAAATCTTCTTAAACTTTTGTAAACAATGTATAGTAGGAATATTTTTTTAAAGCATTCAGTTTAAGGATTTTTTTTTTCAAAGTTAGGCTGTAAAGGTAACTGTGCTCCAGTATGTTGCTTACTGTGAAGGAAAGAACTATATTCTATTTCAATTCATATAATATCTTGCTTGATTCCTTTTGGAAAGCCTGTATGAATGTGTGGTGATAGAGGGGCTTTCTTCTAAGGGAAAATTGCCATACATAGAACTGACAAAGATCGTAGAATTAGTTTACTCTAGTGTTTCTTAAATTTGGAGATTCTAATTCTGTAGATCTGGGACTGGAGCCAGAATCTGTATTTCTGACAAGCTTCTTTTGTGATTCTGAAGGGTTAGGAGATGCAGGAATTAGTAATCTAGTACACACTATTACGCTTTACTTACTGCAAAAACTAGTTGCGAGGACTTAGTTAACATCTGTGTGAATATAAGTAAGCCCCATTCGCCTTTTGAGGGGCTTGGAAAAGTGGAAAGTAAAAAGCCAAAGGGAGTGACAAGGTCATCCCTTTGCACTCTTGATAGCTATTTCTGAGGTGTGCTGGGCCTCTGGAGATTACAGATCAGAGGTTGTTTTATGTCAAAACTGGCCCAAAGTCTTAAAGCTTATGGAAAAACTCCAAGGGTAAATATGGGGTGCTTTAGAAATGAGGCTCTACTTAAATTTAGGGAGAATGGAAAGCAGGATTGGATTAAATAGTACTTGTTGAGGTTATGGATTAGTGATTAGTAATTATTTTCTTTAAAAAATGTTTTAGGATGATTTCAGTCTTTAGCATTTAAGTTTAGCTGTTTCAACAAAACATACTATTTTTATTAAAAACAAAAATTTTTGAAAAAAGGAAGTGATATGTGGAAAAGCATGACCTAGAAAACTTAAAGGTCATCTGGGCCGACCGTCTTTTCCAGTTGCCTGCCTTAGAGAAACCTGGTTATTTGGATCATGTGGCATAAATAAGCCACCATTGCCCTTTTAATGACCACATATAATATTATAGGCAGAGTACCTAGGAGGAAATAACTGCTTCATGAGTACTAGACCTGTACATCTGAAAGACTTCCTTGAAAATCTTAAGCCCTTTGTTCCTCAAAGAAAAAAAAAATGCCAAAGCAAAATCCATGAACCAGAAAACCCAAACTACTCACCATGCTCAAGTGCAGAGTTTAAAATAGCAGAAGGAAGTAAAGCCCATCTCTGTGACATCAAGTGCTATTTTGGTATACGGCAAAATAGTTGAATTATAAGTCCCTCAATGTTAAAATATTAAACAGATCCTTAGCTATAAGATGTGTTGCCAGGCATCTGTATGGAATATAACCATGTAATCAGAGTGTATTGTACTTCTCCACACAAAGAGAACCAAAGCTACTGCTTCTAAAGATTAGGAAACTTTCATTAGACTGACAGAAGACAGTACAGAGGAAATGGCTTGGGGGTGGAGGAGATGTATGAGAGAGGATGAAAGGAACAGCATTCATGCTATCCAAATTAGAGCCAGGATGTTTATGTCAAATCTTGTCTTGGCTCTGTGTTGAGGGGACTGAATAATGGGGACATGGGAAAGTGTATCTCTGAGATCCCTAAATTAGGCACGAAATACACCAAATTCTTCTTATCAACGCTTCTTATTTGCAGCAGTCTCTGCACATTTCTGAATATATATTGTGATTAAAATCCAAACCCAGCTAATGCTAATTATTCCTTCCTCTCTTTTTGTTGCTGGTATCCTTTCTAAAGATGTTATTTCATTTTGTTGTTTACAAGTCACATGCCTCTACCGGATTGTAACCTTATGAGGAGTGTTTTTATTTATCTTTCATTTATTCAAATAGCATATATTTATTGTGCACCTCTTTCATGCTGGGCACTGTGTTAGGCACATAGGCTACAGTTTTTAGCAAGATAGACCTAGTCTTTGTCCTCATAGAGCTTACACCTCCCTTAGCACCTTATACATAGTTGGCTTTTTTTGTCAAGTGATGTGGACATTAGGTTAATGCAAATCACTAAATTAATACCATTTAAAATAGCATTAAAAACATTTCAGATGTCAGCGTCTCTAATATATCTTTGGCTAGTATTAAGATGAACTAATACTGACATCAGTGGAATTTAGACTCAAGACTATATTTAGAAAAGTTAAGGGATGTTACTTTTCTTTCTGAAAGAGAATATCTAATTAAGGTTTTTCTTAGGAATTAAAAAAGTTTGATGCATAATTTGCAAAGCATTGGCAAACAAAAAGAACAACTATTTGTATGTCATTATTGCTCTCTTACTTTTCTTTAGCACATGTAAGAGGCAGCAGCAGCAGTACCTGCCAGAGATGAAAACAGTTACTATCCTGGGTCTGAAGAGAGAACATTTTGATGCTTTCCAGTGAGTTGGCTTTCTTTACAGGTGTCACGCACAAGAAGAACAAGACCTTAATAGAAGTTTTAATAGTTTTGGAAGTGGGAAACTTAAGAACCTCTGTACAGAGCTTGGGAGCTGCAGGTGGAATTTGCCTGGAGCATTGTTAAATTTTGCGGCTTGTGTTCCCTGAGGATTCTTCTACATGACTTCTCTTGTTGCTTGTGGAGGGTAGAACCACCCTAATTTGAGATTGGAGAAGCTGGAGAAGGCTCAGTCCATCTAGATAGCCCAAGTCTCCTGAAGGGTTCAAGCATGTCAGTGAACTAGAGTAGAAACTCACTGTTAGATTTTGAGTTTGGAGTAAAGCTTGTTTTGATTTGCCTAGTTTCAAGTTTTCTCCTGTGTTTTCCAGTAGAGAAATGAAAATCTTGGGTTTTCCTTAAGAACCAATTCAGTTTACCAAAGACTGACATATTTTTCACACATAGACAACTATGTAAGGCCTTCTGCTAGCAAGGCCAAACATATGCTCTGGCACCAGTTTTATTGAGATAAAGCATTAATACTAGTAATTCATGTTAATATCCTTTTTTGGCAAAGGAACAATAGACTATCAGTTTGGTTCTTGCCACTTTTTCTGTTGGATCAAGAACAAGTTAAATTATCTTCAAGATGTATCAATATCTTAAACTCCCCATTATTTTTTTTCCCCATTATGTTTGATGCTTGCCCTGCAGCTGAGTAAGTACTTCCTTAGGGTATGTGACAGTTGAATTGGCTTGAGCTTTGGAAACATGTCTTGGCCTTAGAGCCTGTTTATGGTTATTCTTTTTTTTTTTTTTAACAAATTTTATTTATTTGTTTAATATATTTATTTACTTTTGGCAGTGCGGGCTTTCTCTAGCTGTGGCAAGTGGGGGTTACTCTTTGTTGTGGTGCACAGACTTCTCATTGCGGTGGCTTCTTTTGTTGAGGAGCACGGGGTCTAGGGTGCACAGGCTTCAGTAGTTGTAGCACACGGGCTCCATAGTTGTGGCTCGCGGGCTCTAGAGTGCAGGCTCAGTAGTTGTGGTGCACGGGCTTAGTTGCTCTGCGGCATGTGGGATCTTCCCGAACCAGGTATGGTCATTCATATACGTTTGCTCCTACAAAATGTAACTAGGTTTGTGAAAGTCAATTTTGTGCATTTCACCATTAAGTTCTATTTATAGTGATTTATGGGATGAGAAATTGGGCTACATGGCTTCCTAACATCCCATCAAGTATGTATGGGTTTTGATTTTAAGTGATTTGCATTATTCTTTTCCAAGTGGATAGTCATACTGAGTTAACAATTTCTTTCAGAATTCCACTAATAAATCACACATTCTCACTGCTAGTATTCCATTGCTTTTTCTTTAATGACACCCTTTTCTAGTTTTTGGTTTTGCAAGCTAATGGAGTATTTAAAACAAATTCTCAGAATGCCCTTAGAACTTTCGGTTCAGACCAGACGCCTTGGAACCCTAGTGCTTTCAGAGTTCTTCCGCTACTCCTGCAATACCAAATGTAGCTTCTTTTAGCGCTAAGTCTTTTTGGGTTTTGCAAGGCTCCCCCAACCTAGGGCTGGGAGAGCGGAAAGAGCTCATCGGTTAGTTTGAAGGCAGGCGGGCTGCACAGGCAGCTTTTCCCAGACTCTCCCAGCTCCGGCTTTTCATGCATACCAGCAGAGCCGCTTTTTTCCTCCAGTGATTGAAACCATCTGGACTGCAGGGGGGTCACGTGTGTATGAGAAAATGACATAAAGTTTCAGACCCCCTTGTGCTTTGCTCCAGACCCAGACAATTCTTGGCCGGATGGTCCGAGGTGAGGGCCGGTCCAGTTTGAGGACCAACTCCTCACCCTGCCCCCGAGCCCCGTCTTCCCATCCCCAGCGCCCTCCCTTCCCCCTTTGCGCACACTCAGCGCGGTTTTCTTGTTCCCTCCAGAGCCTCCGAGCACACTCCCTCCGCCAGGCTCCAGCAGCCCACCCTTTCTGTCTCGGGTGGAGGCACACCTCCTCCACGCCCCCCTCCACTCAAATCTATGCTCCCTCCCTTCTCTCTCCCTCCAGCCCGGCCGCAGCCCTGGGCGCGGATGCCCGCCCGACGACCGCCCTCTCTCCCGGAGCGGCTCCTCCTCCGGGCTGCGCGGCTGCAGTCAAGCCCCCATACGTGCGAGCTGGGGAGCGCAGAGGTAAGTGCGTCCGGGCCGCCGCCCCGGCTTTCCCTGCCCGTGTTCTCGCCGGGAGGTTGCTTGCTTTCCCCAGTGCCCTTGCTCCAGGCCGGGTGGCGGGCAGGAGGGCCGCCGGTTCCGGCTCTGCCTCTGCCGCGCCCTGACCTGCCGCTGCAGTCCTAGCCCTTTTCCCGCTATTCACCACTCCTCGCCCCGGAGGTGTTCCAGCTCTGGGAGTGTTTGCGTTCGAGGGGCCTCTGAAGGCGCAGACGAGCTGGGCTGTTGGAGGCTGCCCTCCGGACGCTCGTGGCTAGCCCTACTTCCCGGCTCCGCTGGGGCGCGCAGTTAGGGGTGGGGAACATGGAGCCGAGGGTCTGGGGAAGTGCAGAGCTGTGGTGTGCGACGAGGAGCCCGAAGTCCGAGCGGTCCTGGGAGTGGGCTCTGTGCGAGCCCCAGGACGCGCCCGGGCTGCTCTGCAGCTCTTCCCTGGAGCTGTGGTAGTTTGTGTGCAGGCTCCTTCAAGAACACACACACACAGCTCAAACAAAGGAAAATGAACTTCGCACTCTATTACTTTGATTACCTTTCCTTTCTCGCCCTTGTTCTGAAGTGCACTAAGTATTAAAAGTGTATTTTTCAGTGACCCAAGACTAAAGGACCACACTTCAGCCAACGTTTATGCCACCTTATTAAAGAATTCAGTAGTTTGTAGAGTTCAAGAGACTGAACGTTTTCAAGTGTTTCTAAAGAGAGATTATTGCATTTTCCTGTGGTCTTTATGAGAATGTGGTTTATAATTACTTGAACCTGAGTAAAACAAGAACTAAGTGAGAGAATTGGCCTTAATGCTGCCTTAGCCCAGCTCTTGCTATTATCCCCATGCAGGTGTTTCTGCTGTTTGGACCGCAGGGTCTTGGGAATGGTGAAGGGGTCATTATCCCATCTCCAGGACTGTTTTGAGCTATCCCTTATGTGCACATACGTCAATTGGCCATCTTAGGACAGGCCACAAGGTTAAAATGCAAGTGACTGTATTACTGTTTTTTTTTTTCCTCCAAGTAATATTTTCAGAAAGTGAATCCCTTCACTGATGAGATTTTTCAGAAATAGGGGTTTATGGCTGTGTTGGGTTTTCGTTTCTGTGCGAGGGCTTTCTGTAGTTGTGGCAAGTGGGGGCCACTCTTCATCACGGTGCGCGGGCCTCTCACTATCGCGGCCTCTCTTGTTGCGGAGCACAGGCACCAGACGCGCAGGCTCAGTAATTGTGGCTCACGGGCCCAGTTGATCCACGGCATGTGAGATCCTCCCAGACCAGGGCTCGAACCCGTGTCCGCTGCATTGGCAGGCAGATTCTCAACCACTGCGCCACCAGGGAAGCCCCAGAAATAGGGGTTTCTAACGGATCAGAAATAGTCTAGGTTCCAGAAAGCTAATCAAAGGTAGAGACCAGATTGCTCTTAATCTGTCTCCCATGCTGAATTAAGGGCAGCACAAAGCAAGGGCTCAAAAAGAACCTGTTGAATGCATGGAGTGAATTAAAGCTTCTTGGTCTCTGCCGGCTTGGCTGAGAGTCCCCCTGTGACTACATAGATTAAGGCTTCATTTTCATTTACCCAATAAATATTACCCTTGGAAAAACTCCCCAAGATATGGGCGAGATTTGGTCAAGTGTATGTGGGAAGTGGTATTATCCCGTAATTGGGCCAGAAGGGCAACCATTATTGGTAGACAACCCCAAGGCAACTGAATCTTCAAAGTATTTTTTATTGAACACTTAAATTGTTATTGGCTTGACAATTGATAAAAACTTTGCTCTTGGGTTAGTGGACTCATCAGGGAAAGAGGAGTGACACATAAGAGAACAATAAAAATTTTAGATCCATTGGCTTAGACTATAAGAATTATAGACGCTCAGAGGAGAAAATGGTTATGAGCCAGGGTAGTTTCATAGACGAGAAAAGATTTCAATTAGGCGTTGAAACAAAGCATGGTTCTGAAATTAGTGGAAAGTTGATGGGGAGAATTTTCAAGAGGAGAGAGTAGACCTTTTGGATTGGAGCTAGGGAAAGAAGTGATGCTTACTGAGCATCTACTCTGTGCCATATGCCATGTTCTCTCTTCCATCTTCTAGTGCTATGAAGTAGGTATTGCTGTTCTTGTTTTAAAGAGAGATGATCAAAAAGATAAGTAACCTGTTCAAGATCACACAAATAGTAAGAAGTAGAGCTGGAATTCCAGCTCCCTGAGGTCTGATTCTAAAGCTTGTGCTTCCCCAGCTGCCTTCCACAATGGCAATGGCAGGTTCAGTTGAGGCAGACTGGTCAGCTTGAATTCTGGCTCAGGAGCTGGAACTTTATCCTGTAACATTGTCTAACTTTTAAAGATTTTTGAGAAAAGAAGTGATGGGCAATGTTTTTAGATTAATGTGACATCTGTGTACGGGAATGTGACACGCTCATCTTAGGTAAAGTGCAAGATGTAGTTCTTAATTAGCAGGTTAAAGAAAGTGAGTGTAGTCAGGATATCTGGGTGTGTAAATTCCTGCCCCGTTTCCCATATCCTTCGATGGCTTTGTTCACTAGGTAAGAACGGGTTGCACAGACCACAGGGCTGCCAGGGATCAGAGAAGAGCTGGGTCCCAGCAGGTGAGCGTTGACATGGAATGTGTATGCGGAGCAGCACGACTGCCGGTTTGTCATTTATGTTCCCCATGTGTTTCTCAATGCTTTGGTTAAAAATTTTTTTCTTTCCTGACTACCCTGGGATGTAGATCAATGTGGTAATAAGAGCCTTTCCTAAGTGGCAAAGTTGAGCTCCCAAACTAGGGCCTCTGCCCTAAAGATGTTGTTTAAGTTGAGATGCCCTTTTCCCCTAACATTCCGTTGCTTCTTATAAATGCTGAATTTTAAAACTTGGCACTAGCAAGGTAAAAGTGAATTGAGATTACCTCTCTTATTAATAAGACCAATTAAGAGAAAATGTACATTTATTTCACTTTTTGTTATGGAGGATCAATAGGATGCCTTGGGGTAGTTACTGTGTGGGAATTTAGAAGGGATAGGAAAGCCAGGATTTAGAGATGTGCAAAGCTCTTTCTACCTGGCCACATTTCTTACCAGTTAATTGTGTTGTTCATGTGTACAGCTAGGGAGCTTACAGGGCCATTGACTATCCAAGTTTATAGGTAGACCCTTTGATTCTCTGCAGATAATGGGTTCAGGAAGGGAAGCAGTGGGTGGAGCCATTTTGTTGGAATTGTCTCCCACTTTGAATGAATACAATCTAGATTTCTTGCTCTTCCTTGTGCAACCTCTAGGCCTTTTCCTCCTCCGAATGTGTCAGTGCTCTGAAGACTTGGTTCTTAGGCCAGGGAATATCAGGTAACAGGAGGCTGCACAAAAAAGGGCAGCTGACAGAAAAATCAAGTTTGTCAACTAAAGAAGTTTTAACTAATGTTAGAGTCAACCATGTTTTTTTTTGTAAAATAAAAAAATGCAAAACCAAAATTTGATCTCAGTTCTCCAAATCCATTTTTACCTTTAGGAGCCTCTAACTGGAGAGCTTGCCCTATTGAATGAGGCTTTGGTGTGTGAAATTCTCACCAGCACCTCTAAATGTGTCAGGACATGACTCAGTTTGGGTTTTGGACCTCTGAGGAATGTGACCTCTTGGTGTAGGGGATTTAGAGTCCAAAGATATGGGTTAAGGTTCCAGCTTTGCCATTTATTTAGAAGTGTCTGGAATTCGATGTTGGAGGGATTTCTTAGCTCAGTTTATCTAGTTCTTCTAGATCAGGGTAGTCTCCCAGGATGAACTGTAGTTCATGCCCTGATAAGTCCCTTGGTTCCTTCTCCCATTTTGTATCTTGTATCACCTGAAAGCCATTTTGTTTTATCTGTAGTCTGTGGTTAGAGATGAGAAAGGAATACCATCTAGGATTCTCTCCAGAGAATGGCAGATCTCATTGTTAGTTTACTGGTGGTCTTTTGGTATGGATTTCTGTGAGAATGCTCTTGAGGTTAGTTTTGAGAGTTGGGGTCTCAGAAAGAGACTTTGGCAGTGCTCTTGTTTAAATGTCAGAGATGTTTGGTTGCATTTTTGGCTCATTGCTTACACAGTTGTTAATGTTTTTATATTTCGTAAAGATCTGTCATTTTTATAATTTATTAAAGGAGTGATTTAGATTTTCTAAGATAGCTAAAAGCTTAGAAAAATAGGACTAGAATATCCTTTTGATACTCAGATGTAATCTCCTAGTATAGTAGAACCACTTGACTATTTTAACCCACTCCACCTCCAAATATCCTTAAATCTCCACCTCCAAATATCCTTAAATTTTTCTCAAGAGATTTGCTCTCTCTCAAGAGACTTCACAACCTCTCCAGGAAATGTTTTCTGAGCTTTCCAGACTGATGATCACAGATTATCTCCTTGTCATTAGCCTGAGTTTTCTTTTAGTGTTTCTTACTTTTACTGTTTTCCCATCCCTCTTCAATGCACAGCTGTTCACAGAGTGGACAAATTGTCTTTCCTGGACCCTAACGTCAGCTACCAAAAGTGCAGATTGTTCCTTCTGTACCCATCCTTCCCTTCCCTTTCTCTGGCTAAACAAGCTGAGCTTTCTCTGTTTAAGTCTTGCTTTTTAGACCTATGATTATACTTGTTGTTTTGTGTGTTGTTTTATGCAGGAAGTCAATATCAGCTATGTTGGTAATTAGAGCTCTCAGATTGAAGGGAGCCTTTTGGAAGTAAAATGTGCTTTTTTCCTCCCCTATCAGCATGAGTAATTGTGGAATATATGTAAACTCTGGAGATGATCTTTTAAAAAAAAATTATCACCAAAAGAATTTTGCCCAAGTCCTTTAAGGACTTAAAAAGAATCCAGCCTTTGCAAGATTGTGCTAAAAGTAACAGACTAACCCAATTAAGGCCTTTCTAGAAGTGTGGGAATCATTTGTTCAAACCGGAATTTAGGACCCCCAAGCAAATATGATAGAAATAATCTGGTTAACCCTTTATTAATAGCATAAGAAAGAAAACCCTTTTTAATGGACCTCTTATGATAAAGGGCCATAGTGATTAGAACATGCTGAGAGTCCTGATTGTCAGTGTTCTGGAAACTACTTTGAGTGGACAAGTGTCAATGTTGGTGGCTTTTTGTCTTTCTTTGACATGAAGTTGGGATCTTGGTGTTAATTTAGCTAAGGACAAGTTTGAATATAGATATTTGTGGATTTTTTTTTCCCCCTTCTCCCTACTCTTCCCTTTCTCAAAGGCTAGAGTGGAGTAGATATAGCCTCTAGTGAAGGAGTCAGTGTCTTGGGACATTTTGTCAGACACTGGTCTTCAAGGAAGCACTCTGTATTGCTACCATTTGTACACTCTGGTGTTCAACTAATGTTATTGAATATCTGCTATGGACAAAGCACTGGCTAGTGCTTTGAAGCATCTGTTTGTTCTCTTATTGCTTTTCTTCAGTGAACATGCTTAATATTAGGTGTTTGATGAATTGATTAGTGGGTAGAGTTAAGAAGTTAGATGGGAAGTAATTTTTGGATAACCCTGATTGGATTACTGCTATGGGGAAGTGGCTGTTTGTACATCACTGTGGCTTCTGCTCTAGATGCTGAGATGACCCCTGATAAAGAGGCTCAGCATGTGGGCATGTATTTTCTAGTGAGTGAACAGGGCGCGGTCAGTTATTTTTGCTATTAGTCATGTTAGGTTACATATACTGTTTCTGGGAACTCCACTTAGTATAATATCTCCTGCATTAGAAAGTGCCCAATGGGTTAGTAGTAAGGATCGCCTGGAGAAGTTTTTCCTGAAAGTCTGGCCTTGCCACTTGAGCCAGGGATGGATTCTAGGTGCTTAGACCCGAAGGGCTTCTACACAAACCAGAGTGATCCTAACACTGGGATCCAAAGGGAATGGAAGTTCTCCTGAAATTTTGTACTGCTATGGGAGGGGAATCAAAGCTTTTGCTTCTCAGTGGACATTAGAATCTATACACAGAGACCTAGGGATGAAGAAAACCAGCTTACAAATGAATATTTAGTGCTGTATAGGGTTAGGAAGAGCATGGAAAAATGGGATTTAAGGTCAGAGTGTTCATTTGAGTCCTTAATGTACAATTAATCAGAGATAACAGCAGTGAGGGTTTTGTTTTGCTGTTTTTTTCCCTCCACATCTGTGTTTTGACAGGTCACTGCCTTGAATTAGAATAGAATTTAGGACCAAAGTGTTTATACGGAAAGTGATAGCAGAGTCATGGGAGATGAGCAGAGGACACTTTTTATCTTATTTCAGATGGACAATTTTTAAACCCCCATGAGTAGCTCAGTGGTCCAAATTAGTTAGAAATAACTTTGCTGAAAGGTAATGGTAGAATAACATTTAGCAGCCTTTTGTCTGTTCCAGGTTTAGATATGAGTGAGAAAGCCAGTTTGGGAGCAGTTTCATGTGCTCAGCTCTGCCCACATTCAAATCGCTGACATAGTTCCCATATCCTTGTCACTGTTATTGGTCCCTGGGGGCCCAGGGGCAGATCTCAGGATCTGAGGCGCAGATGTGGTCGAAGCCACATCAAGAGTTGGTCCTGGTGGGTCAACATTATTTTCTGTGGTTATCACCAGCGCTGGGGGCGTGGGGAGGAAGGTGGGTAGGACAGTGAAGAAAAACAGAAGGGCATATAGTTCTGTGGAAATTGAGTAAAGAAAGAAACTCTTAGAACTTCTTTTTCCCCCTCATTGACTTTTACCTTTGTTCTGTTGGAAACTCGTATCACTTGAGGTCATTTTATAAATACGCAGAGTCACTAGCCACAGGCATTGTGACACCTGTGCATTGGTGGAAGGAGCCCTCCTAGATGATTCTCTGGATGTGCATTTGACTTATGCCCATTTTCTTTCCCTCTTTTCACCTAAGTTTTGATGCTGTTGTTTTTTTTAAGGAATAATTTGGCTTCAGTGTCCAAAATTCTTTAGTGCTATAGGGACTGGGGGCCAGGGGCCTGAGTGTGACATGTTGCCAGATAGGAGAGACTTTTACACCTAGACAAATCTCCAGGAAAGAAGAGACAGAAAAGTTTATACACAAAGCATAAGGATTGGAAGTCAGAAGGGAAAATGGTATGGCAGGTGCTTTGGCCATTGTGACTATCTCTATCAAGATGGGCCTGATGGTTGGATGATGGTGTGGTACTAAAGTTATCTTATAATCCACATCATTCCTTGAAGAAGACAAAGAAGTTTTTTCCCTTAAGAGAAAAATATAATAATATATTGACTTAAAAATTTTTAACTTACGTGATGTGTCCACAAGTGAGTTTCAGACACCCTAGTATGTGTCTGACTCTGTGCCAAGCATGGTAGTGGGTATACAAGTATTTGAAAAAACCAAAAAAACCAACCCTGAACTTAGAACATATAATTGTTGCCTAAAGAACTCTATAAAGTATTAAATTATCAAGCTTTAAATTGTGAGTTACGTACAGGGGGTTTGGGGCCCCAGACAAGGCTTAGGACATTGTAGGTTTATGGAAAAGCCTTGGGTTGAATGGAGGCCTTTGGAGATGTCGGAGTGCCCCAGGGCTCAGGCTCCAGCCCCCTTTTCTTCTCTATCTGAACTTTTCTTAGGTGATCCCATGGCTTTAAAGTACTAGCGTTCATGGGATGTTTACTTTGTGCCAGACTCTGTTCTAGGGGCTTTACATACATTAGTTTAATCTTCAGACAACTTGGTGATGTAGGTACTATTATCCTCACTTAAAGATGTGGAAACTGAGGTCAGAGAAATGAACTTTTTTTGAGATCACACAGTTTATAAACTGGAGAGTCAAGATGTGAACTTAGTTGGAGACTGGATGCCAAGCCCTTAACTGGCTCTGTTTAGCCTTCTAACTGGTCCTGAACTCCTCTACCCCTGTCCCTTCTTCACATAGCAACCTAAGTATTATGTTCGTCCCCTTCTTTAGCCCTTGTAAGGAATCCTGCCCATCACACTCAGAAATAGAGTGTGAATCTTTCTTTGAGAATGCCTTTCCTTTCACATTTACTACCAAGTCCTTATGTACTCTAACCCCTAGCCCTCCCACCAGCTCTTCGCCTTCCACCCCATCTCTTCTGTCTCAGAGCCTTGGCCCTGCACCTGGGATGCTCTTCTTGAATATTGCTCATTTGCACCCTCACTTCATTCAAGTGTCGGCTCAAATGCACCTCCTCGGCGAGGCTTTCCCTGACCGTCCGATGTAAACTACTCTTAGTCAATCTTTAATGCTTGCTTTGTTTTTCTTCCTAAAATTACATTACATATTTGTGTGTTTTTCCTGTCTGCTTTTACAAAAATAAACAAACGCCATGAGGTTAGGGAGTTGGTCCATCTGTTTCCTGGTATCTTTACTTTTTAGAACAGGACATGGAACGTTTTCCTTAAATATTTGTTAAATGAATAAATGGTGTCATATGCATTTGATGTTCATGTTTAACATTACTTGGATAAAAAATAGTGGAGAGGGAAGGGATATACAGGTGATACATACAGGTTTGGGTCTTACTTGGCTTTATGTTTATTACCAAGGCTTTGCCATAATATCTGGCCAAGAAAATGCTCAGAAAATCTTAGTTGAATGAATGCATTGTTTGATTTATTTTGAATTCCAGACATAGGAGTTCAGAGAAGAGAGAGTATTGTGGACTGGAGTGCTTAGAGAAAATTCACAGAGGACTTGCAGACTTTGAAGGAGAGATGGATTTGGTTGGTCATATAGGAATTATAGAGTAGTTTTTAAAAATTAATTAATTAATTAATTTCTGGCTGTGTTGGGTATTCATTGCTGCGTGCGGTCTTTCTCTAGTTGCGGCGAGCAGGGGCTACTCTTCGTTGCGTTGCGTAGGCCTCTCATTGCGGTGGCTTCTCTTTGTTGCAGAGCACGGGCTCTAGGTGCGTGGGCTTCAGTAGTTGTGGCACGTGGGCTTCAGGAGTTGTAGCTCGTGGGCTCTAGAGCACAGGGTCAGTAGTTGTGGCGCACGGGCTTAGTTGCTCCGCGGCATGTGTGATCTTCCTGGACCAGGGCTTGAACCCATGTCCCCTGCGTTGGCAGGCAGATTCTTAACCACTGTGCCACCAGGGAAGTACCATGGTGTAATTTTTTTAAGCTGAGAGGATTATTAAGATGATCTGGTTCAATCTTTCTATTTATAGACAGGGAAACTGAGCCCAGAGAGGCGAAGGACTTATCCAAAGGTACACAACTAGTGTATGTCAGAAATGTGTCTGGAATCAGGTATTTAGGTTCCTAGGTCAACTCTCTTTCCTCTATACAGTGATGTTGGCTTGTGTGGGATAGAAATTGGCATGGAAATTAGGCCATCCTAATTGAATCAGCAGGTTTATACAAGAGATATATGGGAGATATGGGAAGCTGAATAAAGTAAAGACCAGATGTTGGAGGATCTTGAACTTTATCGTGAAGACTTTAAATTCAGAATGACAGGGAGGCATGTGAAAATGCTTTAAGTCTTGCGCTGTCTTTTTTCTCCAATGAAGGTGACCTAATTGGTAGTATAGAAAATGGATTGGAATTGAGGAAGAAAAGTGGAGCCTTGAGGAGTTAGGAGGCCCTTGTAACGATCCAAGTATTAGTGTAGTTAGGGGCCTAGTAGCATTTCAGTTTTTTTTGTTGTTGTTTTTGGAAATTCGTGGTGGTTTTTGAAGATGACATGTAATTCTTTGGTAAGATGTGTGTACCTAGGTTTTTAAGAGAGTTTGGGAGTAAAAAGCCTGGAGAACTGGTATTTTACCTTAATTCTGTACATGGTTGTAAATGACATTTTAGTATCTAAATGATAATTCCTCCCTAAAGAAGCCAAGCCAGGTTAGGAAAGTAGGGATAGAAGATAACACTATACCAGTGTGAAAACAGTGATGGAGGGGATGGGGAAAGGCAGGAGGAACAGATGGACAATGAATGGGAGCAACTTCTAAGAGAGGGCCTGGACCTCTCTATCAGAGGAGCTGTGCTGTGGCTGGGGAGTCAGGCCTCCAGGGACCCCAACTTTGCACCGTTTCTTTAGGACTCAGGAGGCCGATGGAAGTAAGACCTGCCTCCTGGGCCCACAAATGCTTTGGGTGGATGGGTTGTAATAAAGCCCAGGCCCATACATGTAGTCCACATAAATTTTCAACCAGAGCTGATGAGAACAGATTGATAGAGTCCTTACCAGGTCAGTGAATTGGCACAGGGTATGATATTTTATTAATTTATTTATTTTTGGCATCAAAAAATCTGAGAGGTTTTTTTTTTTTTTTTTTAATGTTGTAACAAGATTTTGGACCAGAAAGGAACATTCCTTTTTAGACATTTTCAAAGAAAAGAATTAATACAAATTCTTACAAGGGAGGTATTATAAAATTAACTGTAGTTTCAGTGAGCATTTATTATTAGTTGAGGAGTGACAGACTCTTCCAGCAAGTCAGGTTTATTCACATATGAATCACAGATGTTTGTATTTCAAAGTGTCAGTGGATAAATTATTTTCTGAGCATTATAAAAAAGCAATTCATTAACATTAGATGAAGATACGAGGTTATTACTGATTGTAACAGTGTTGAGCCAGGCTGAAAAGCTTGCTCAGGTTTTGCATGCATCTATCCATCCTACCGAGCGTCTGAGCACTGATTTCATATTAGGCACTGTGTTAAGTGGTTTGGGGAATTCAGAGATGAAGGAGATTACAATCCCTTTATATTTCAGAGCCAATCTTTCTAGTTGTGTCTCCTGCCACTTCTGATAATGTCTACACCTGAACCACACCACACTCACTGCACACTGTTTTCCAATCATAGCTACAAGTTTTGGCTCAGGTATTCTTTCTTTGAGAATGCCTTTCCTTTCCTTTTTTGCCTAGCAAAAATCCTTCAGGGTGTGATACTTTAAAAGTTTTTTCCATCCTCAGGAATCTTTTTCCATCTCTAAGGAAAACCTTTAAAAGTCAGCAAGAAGTGAGAACACAGACCTTCAAATAATATCTCATACTGGATCTGAGAGTTTGGGTTGCAGAAAAAATCCTAGTGTATTCAGCATTCAACAGATTGAGCAGGGCCTATTAAACACCAGATACTGTGCTGAGCATTGGAGCTTTAATCTTTTGATCATATTGCTTCAAGTGTTATTAATATAGAATATTAACATTTGGTTCTATTTTGCATTAAGGTCTTTAAGCCTCCAAGGTTATATGGCTTGGTCCATAAGCTCTCAGTTAGTTCAGACTGTTCACTTATGCTTGCATTCATTTGTTGAATGTGTACTGTGTAACAGCCAATATGCTGAATGCTGAGGCAGTTTTGAAGAAAAGTGAGAATTGGTGAGGGTCCTTAACTGGTTGACTGGAATTTGCCAGGTAGATCTGGTAGCTTCCAGTTTGCTGGGATTCCTGGCCAAGAGGGGAGTGTTGTCAGCAGTAGTGTACCTCCTTCTTTTGTTCTACCCACACTGGGCACTCCCCTCTCTCCCTTACCTCTGTCCCTGGCCATCTTTAAATTTAAGAGAAATGAAAATTAGCTTCTTTGCATTAAGTTTGGGAAATTCCATTAAGGGCAGCACTTCCTGATGAAACTGTAAGTTTGCAGTCTTTCCGGAAGAATTTCTTTTGCCCATGTGATCCCTAAGAAGAGGCTTTTCCACGGGAACTTTTTTCCTTCCTCTGAAAGTTGCTTTGCCTGCGTTGTAGACACTGGGCACGCAGAGTTTGGTATTTCTTAGGCCCTTCACTTCTGCCTCCTTCATTGGCTCTTTGGGGTTGCTGAGAGGGGCATGGTGTCTTGTTTTCTTAGAATGAATGACACAAATGAGAGGGAGGCAATCATGCTAAATTTTCCCATCGTTTGGAAAAAGCAGCTGCTCAGAACAAAAGAAGACAGTTGCAAAACAGGAGTGTTTTATTGAATCTTTGGATTGCCATCTGGAGTGAGGTTGTTTTCCCCTCCTTTGCTTGGCATCTGGAACTAGCTTGTGTACTGTTTGAGGTTTGCTCTGCTTTCTTCGTGTCTATGGGCTTCTTTAATAGAGAACTACAAAATATAAAATTATCTTTATCTTCAACTTTAAATTGGTTCTTTTAAAAATATAATATGTTGGACTTCCCTGGTGGTCCAGTGGATAAGACTCTGTGCTCCCAACGCAGGGGGCCCGGGTTTGATCTCTGGTAAGGGAACTAGATCCCGCGTGCCACAACTAAGAGCCAGCATGCTGCAAGTGAAAGATTATGCATGCCGCAACTAAAGATCCCTCATGCCGCACTGAAGATCCTGCACGCCACAACTAAAACCCGGAGCAGCCAAATAAATAAATGAATAAATAAATATTTTTAAAACGTATATATATATATAATATAATATATATTATATATATATGTGCATTGTAGTAAATTATAAAAAAAATTAAAACCTTCACTTTCCCAACACCCTGAGATCACCATTGTTAACATCTTTGTGCACCCTCTTCTAGACCTTTCTCTAAGCAAATCTATGTCCATATTTGTATTCTTTGTTATTTTACCAAAGCAAGATCACACTATACATACTGTATTTCATTCTATCTTATTTTTTAATTATCTCCACTTTTTCTGTTCAGTGAATTTATATTTTAACTAATTCCCAGGCCATGTTTCAGATTTCCCAATTGATCCTCAAGTATCCTGGCATTTTTTCCATACCAACATCGAACCTATAACCACATGCTATGTCTGGTTGTTATGTCCCTTAAACTTTTTATTCTAACCCAGTCAGTCCCTTTTGTATGATATTATCTTGTTGAAGAATTATCCTTAATAGACTCCTTTGACTGAGTGCTGACTCTGTGACCTGTGTATCACTAAGAGGTTTACAAATGTCATCTCATTTAACCCTTGTGACAACACTAAGAAGCATGTTATTCTGTATTTTTGCATACTCTCTTCCTGTGAGATCTCAGCTATCCCCAGGGATTCAACTATTTCCTTTATGTGAAGGAAATAGTTGAATCACCTATATCTCAGTGGTCACCTTAAGAGCCTGAACTCTTGAGCCAGACGGCCTAGGTTCAAATCCTTTTTCCACCACTTATTATATCTGGTCCTGGACAAGTCATTTAACCTCTCTGTGCCTCAGTTTCCTCATCCGTAAAATGGGGTAATAATAGTGGGTACCTCATAAGATTTTTGTGAGGTTAAATGAATTAATATAATATGGGTAAAGTACTCAGAACTACCTGGCATATAGTTAGTGTATATAATTATTGCTATTGGACAGCTGGGTGATCCACAAGCACCTCAGACTGTCCGATTCAATACTTATCTGTGGAAAGCTGCTCTTTTTTCTCCTGTATTCACCAGCTCCTTTACAGACTCATCTTTGATTTTTCCTTCTCTCTCAGTAATCACACTCATAAAGTCTTGTCATACCATTTCTCAAAAGTCCTCCTTGCTCTCTTGCTGCCTCTAACCCATGTAAAGTCTTGACCATCTTCTTCCTGGAATGCAGCTTTAATGTCTCAATGCCTGCCCCTGGATTTTCTTAAGTCAATCTTCCAGGCTGCTCCCAGAGTGAGCTTTCTAAAATACAAGTCAATTACCATACTTCCTTGCTAAAAACTCTTTCCTTTTTATGAGAAATAACATACAGTAAAGTGCACAGATATTAAGCATATAGCTTAATGGACTTTAACATTTGTGTTTGCCCATATAACTACCACTCAGATCAAGGACATTTTCAGTGCCCCAGAAGGTTGCTTTCTGTCTCTTCCCAGCGAGTAAATGCATCCTTAGCCCTAACCACTCTTCTGTTACCATTTGTTTTGCCTTTTCTTTTTTTTTTTTTTTTTTTTTAATAAATTTATTTATTTATTTTTGGCTGCATTGGGTCTTCGTTGCTGCGCGCGGGCTTTCTCAAGTTGCGGCGAGCAGGGACTATTCTTCGTTGTGATGTGCGGGCTTCTCATTGTGGTGGCTTCTCTTGTTATGGAGCACGGACTCTAGGCACGCGGGCTTCAGTAGTTGTGGCTCGCAGGCTGTAGAGCACAGGCTCAGTAGTTGTGGCGCACAGGTTTAGTTGGCACGGGCTCTAGGCACGCGGGCTTCAGTAGTTGTGGCTCGCAGGCTGTAGAGCACAGGCTCAGTAGTTGTGGCGCACAGGTTTAGTTGCTCCACGGCATGTGGGATCTTCCCAGACCAGGGCTCGAACCCATGTTCCCTGCTTTGGCAGGCGGATTCTTAACTACTGTGCCACCAGGGAAGCCCTGTTTTGCCTTTTCTTGATCTTCATGTAAGTGAATCACAAAAGCTCTTTATTGAATTTTCTTTGACAGGATAATTCCAAACTCATTTAACATGACATTAAAAAATCTTTGGCATCTGGCGTTTACTTCAAGTCCTTCACACATGGCCTTCCCTTCCTGCCATGCTGAAATGGCCTGTGGTTTGCCAACACAGGCTCTTATTCCCTTTCATTTTTTTTGCCTGATATTCTCTTGGCCTTCTGACTTCATTCCCTGGCAAATTCATCCTTTAAAACTCAGCTCCGGGCTTACCTGGTGGCGCAGTGGTTGCGCGTCCGCCTGCCGATGCAGGGAAACCGGGTTCGCGCCCCGGTATGGGAGGATCCCACATGCCGCGGAGCGGCTGGGCCCGTGAGCCATGGCCGCTGAGCCTGCGCGTCCGGAGCCTGTGCTCCGCAACGGGAGAGGCCACAACAAAGGAAGGCCCGCATACCACAAAAAAAAAAAAAACAAAACAAAAAAAACTCAGCTCCAGACAGAATCCAGTGCAGAGAGCACTCTGGAGGCATGATTATTATAGGTAGTTACTTATTTACACGTCTTTCCCTCTATTCATAAATTTTAAGAGCCCATGGATGGGGCATTTCCCCCCTAATTAGTTTTATACAAGTAATTCATATTCTTTCTTGAAAAATTAGAAAATAGAGACAAAAATATCACCTATAATTCTACTATACAGAGATGCCCATTGCTTACATATATACCAAAATCTGTACCAACACTTTAAAACAAATAAATAAATAAACATGCACTCATAAAATACTACTTATCCACTTTAACCTATTATTTAAATTTAGTTTTTTCCCTATTTTTTCTATTATAAAAACACTGTGATGAACATCCTGATGCCTATATTTTAGTGCGATTCCATGATTTTTCTTGGAGGATTCATTCAGAGATGAAATGGATAGATGAAAGAGATGAACATTTTCAAGGGCTTTTGATGCGTTTAGCCAAATCACCCTCCAGAAAGTCTTTAAGGTGTGTACTCTTCTGCTAGGGTGAGTGAGTGTCTGTTTATAGCCATCCTTGCCAAAAATGAAAGAATGAAAGTAATATTTGCAAATCTGATAAGATAAAAATGGTATTGCATTGTTGTTTAATTTGCATTTCTTTGATTGCTACTGAGGTTGAATATTTTCTCATATGTTTAATGCCATTTAATTATATTTCTTTTGTGATTTACATGTTCATGATTTTTATATTTTATTTTTACTGATTTTACCAACTCTTTTAAAATTAGGGATATTGACTCAACACACACACACACACACACACATATATATATATCTCCCCCATTTTAACTTTTGACTTTATTGCTTTCCACATATAAACATTTAAAATAATGTAGTGAAATATATTAATCTTTTAACAAAAATTTTTTACCTGTAGTGTCATTCTTAGAAAGATCTTCCCTCAGCAAGATTAAGTAAATATCCATTATATATTCTTCTACCTCTTTTATGATATCATTTTTTAAATTTAAATATTTACTAAATCTGGAATTTATTGTTATAAAATAATAGTAATAGCTAATATTTTTGAGTGCATATTATACACCAGGCACTAATGCCAGGCACATGCTTTACATGTAATGACTCATTTAATATGTTCAACAAACCTGTGATGTCGGCACTGTTATTTTCTCTGTTAGTATCCCTGTGAAATTGACCTGTTGACTGTTGCCTGGCTAGTAAATGGCAAAGACAGAATTCAGGTTCAAGTATTTGAACCCCAGAGCCCATGCTTTAACTACTCTGCTGACTTTATTTTTGCCAAGCAATTGTCCTAATGTTATTTGTTAAAGAATCCATTCTTTCCCCACTGTTTTGAAAATGCCAATTTTAATCATATGGTAAATTCATATATATACACACACACTTAGGTGTGTTTCTAGACTTTTGTTCCATTGGGCTGTCTGTCTGTTATGGTGATAATGCCAAACTGTTTTAATTTGTGTAGCTTAAAGACTATATTCTCCTCACCTTTGCATCCCCAGTGCCTAGTAGTGACTGTCACCTTGTAGATGTTTAATGAATATTTGCAGAATGTTGTAATCCTTGGAGGTTCATGGATAGAATTCAGAGGGTCTGCAACTTGGGTAGAAAAAATTACATCATCATTTTCACTGACCCCTTACTGAAATTTAGTATTTCTTTTAATTATGAGTATAGGCAATAGAGCACAGTAGTAATAGTACTACCTGTGACTTTGTCACTGATAGAAATCATAGACATTTGCCTAGGTGAACCCTAGGTTAAGAACACTTACTTTACTGTGTTTCTTTCTTGAGGCTGTTTTATCACTGTGTCTAATACCAAGGCAGAGCTTGATACTTAGTAGATGCCCAATAAATATGTTAATTAAAAAGACTTTAAGTTTTCCCATATATTCTTATCCAGCATCAAATATTATCAACATTTTGCCAACTTTGTTTTATCTATTTAACTCTCTCATCATTTCTGGAATTTTGAGTTATTTTACCCAATAATATTTCAGAAAGCGTATCTAACTGATAAGGACTTTAAAAATATATAACCACCAGAAATATCGTTTGATATCACTTATATGTGGAATCTAAAAAAATTAAAATGATACAAATGAACTTATTTACAAAACGGAAACAGACTCACAGACGTAGAGCTAATGAATTTATGGTTACCAGGGGGGAAGGGTTTGGGGGGGAGGGATAGTTAGGGAGGTTGGGATTGACATGGACACACTGCTATATTTAAAATGGATAACCAGCAAGGACCTGCTGTACAGCACAGGGAACTCTGCTCAATATTCTGTAACAACCTAATTGGGAAAATAATTTGAAAAAGAAAAAAAAAATCTTGTGCAAGTTAAAAATATATATATATATATATAACCACTCTCACCACATTTAACAAAATTAGCCACAGTTCCTTAATATCATCTATTACCCAGGCCACATTCAAATGTCCTCAGTTGTCTCAAAGAAGTCTTTTACTTGAATTGGATGTTTGCATGGGGATCTACACAATGCCCGCACTTTGCATTTGGTTGGTATGCCTCTTCTGTAAATGTCACTGACATTGTATAAATTACTTGTTAATTTATCTTCATGTTCTGATACTGCTCCTCCTCTTGTCTGTTGCTTCTTACTTTTTGTATATTTTTACTAATGACTTATTTTTGACAATTGTTATTTCCCTATTTAGCATTTAATTTATCTTTTTAATAAGAAATTGTTGATTGTGGCTATTTGATCTTATTTTTTAAACTTGAAACATTTAAGTCTCACTTAAAGTTGTTCTTTGATCTATATTTTGGACTTGAGGTATGTGATGGGTATATTTCTTAATTTGTTTTCATTTTCTCAAGGCATCTTCTCATCTTGTTAAAAAATTTGAGGTGAAATACTTTCTCAGAGCTTTTTATACATATCTGGGCCTTAATTATATCCTCTGCAAAACTGGAAGAAATTCAAATTTGGGTCTTCTCTATATGCAGAGTTTTTTCTTCTCTTCATACTTAAAAGGTATGAGAATGTCATACATAGTGTTAGTTCCTCATTGTTGATTTTGTTTAGGATTCTGTAACCTTGTTTTCAGACCAAACTCTTTAATCACTTCTGGACAGTTTGCTTCTGTTAAAATTCTGATTACAGATTTGAGGTCATTTGTTCAAAGATTTCTGTTATTTGCAGGTGGTTCTCTGAGCTGCATCCTTTCTCATGATTGTCATTTTTTGCATTCTTTGAATCTGTTTCTTTCTTTCGTTAAAATTTTTTTCTGTATATCATATCTTTTTCTGATTAGCTTTTTCTGTAGCATCATTTCTATTTCTATTACATTCATCTATTCATTGATTTAGTGTGGACCTTATGTTTTTACTATTTCTTTTGCAGCCTGTACTATAGTCAGTATGATAGTCTGTTTTATACCTTGAGAATCAATATCAGCCATTCTGTAAATCTGATTGTTTACTGTGAGGAAGGCATTCAGTTAAAGGGATTGGCTTTGTTCTTCTTTTCTACTGTAAGGCTTTTTTTTTTTTCTTTGACTCATATCTTTTTCCTATTTATTCATTTTTGTAAGTTTACTTGATCCTCCTTTCATAGTTTCAGACTATTTTGTTTGTACCGTATTTACTGAGATTTGTGAGAAGTCCTTTTCAATATATTGAGATTTCATTTCAGGCTCATTATAAAGGTTAAAGAATTGGGCCATTTTAAATTTTGTGATGGTGAATTTAATTAATGGTCACTTAATTACAAACCCCTCATTTTGGAAAATGACTTTGTTTAAGAGAAATGGAATTCTGAATTCCCATTTCATCTTTGTTAGGATTAACTTGAAGGAAGAGCCCTCTAGTGATAAGAGAAAGCTTTTGATAGACGTGGTTTGTACCTGAGAGACACACCGTTTGGTCCTGTTTCTGGAGCGCTGGCTGCTTTGTTCTACAGCCTCCAGGTCTGTGAATACAGCTGTACTCAAGATGTCCCCTTTCTCAGTCACTCTTCTCTCACTTTACAAAAAGAAGACATAGCATTTCTCATCCTGAATCTTGCAGTTTGTGTGCCGGCTGTGTGAAAACTTCCCAGTTGGCTAGCAAAGGAGCAATTAAAAATACTTTTAGAGAAAGTGAGTGACTCTGAGTAACAAATCCTTTTCCAAATCAGATGGTTTTTAGTTTTTGCTTTCAACAAAATTGAAAGAATTGTCAGTTGGTAGATCGTTAAAAATAATTTTTGATGATAGACCACTGTCTAATTTTGGCATTTAGCTAAGGAGTGCAAAGGTTGACTGATATTACTGTAACAAAACTTCCTTCATTCCTGTCTAGTTATTTATGTAAACAGAGTTTCTTGGCAGTTGCCACTATAAAAATGGAAAATTAATGTATTTACAATACAATTTTACTTTTTATATTTAATAATACAAATTTGTAATATGTTTTGATCAATTGTATATTAATAACAAAGGTAATGAAAGCCCAATCCAGAAGAAAAAAATTTTTTTAACATTTAGAGCTTACTGTTATAGGAGAATTAAAAAATTTATATATATCAATTTATATATAATACTTATAATGCAGAGAAGTATCATAGGCTTACCAGTAAAATATTTTCAAGTATAAATATTAGGGTAAAATTCTGAGGAGGAAGTAAAAATGATAAGTGTATATGGAGAAAAAAGAATGGTATAAAATTTCATGTTCTTTTTTAAATGAATGATGGTAGATTTCAAATCACTGTGGTATTTAGATTTCATTGGACTCATTTGGATTCATTTAAGAGAGTAACGTAGTAATTTTGTTTTAAAATGTCAATGTTTATGATGTGCCAGAAGGTATATCTCTACTACTATCTGTGACACAAAAATGTAAATGTTGATTTAAATATATGGAAGGAGTACTTGTTTTGCAAAATTCACTTAGGGCATCTTTGAAAAATGAACATTTACAATACAGTACGATAGGGAGGAAAGGGAAGAATAATAAGGAAAAGATGCAAAGGAAGCCCCAGGGTCAGAGAAAGCAGCTAGAAGCAGTGTTGTGGGGACTGAATCTTGAGGGACTCTTGGAGCTGGCTAGCATGATAGAGGTGGGAAGGCATTCCAGGAAGAGGGAACAGTTTATGCAAAAGGCCCAGAGGTATAAAAGAACATGAAAACTTTGGGGGAGATGGCAGGAGTGGCATGAACCAGATGGCGACTTAAAGCCAGCCCAAAAGTACACTTTGATGGCCCGAAAGGGAGATGCAGTGGGGTTGGAGGTATGGGGAGGGAGCTCTTGGCCAGGCATGAGGTAGTGAGGGCAAGAGCGATCCATTAATGGTGCTTCCTTCCCAGTGACTGTTTTCCTTATTGGTAATCTTCTGTTCCTTCTTACAAATGTAGAGATCCTTGTTTACATTTTGCTAGGGGAGTAAAATGAGGCCCACCCAGGGTTTATTCCTCTTACAGGTTTTGCTACCTTAGTAGCAATGGGCAGAATGAGACTAGTGCTAGAGTTCAAGGGCTCTTACCCCCTTTGGCCACCTGCTTGGTTGAAGTCATCTGCTTGTCATTTAAAAGGGTGACTCTAATTTTGGAATTGAAATTTGAGATCTTTGGACCAATAAATAATTTTTTTTCCGATTTATGAATTTGTTTACATGAAAAACTTTTTACAAATTTCTGCAAATTAAATCAAGCTTAACATTTACATTTACTAAATAACCCTTGTTATAAAGAATTCAACTGTGTAAAATTCTATGGTCCTGGAAAAGGTAGTATGTGAGGTCACTCTTCTGGCCCATCTGGTACTGGGAATTCTTTTGCTTTCCTGATGGAGAGGCTTCCATTAATAGGGATCAAAATAGGAGTACTGGGGCTTCCCTGGTGGCGCAGTGGTTGGGAGTCCGCCTGCCGATGCAGGGGACGCGGGTTCGTGCCCCTGTCCGGGAGGATCCCACGTGCAGCGGAGCGGCTGGGGCCGTGAGCCGTGGCCACTGGGCCTGCGCGTCCGGAGCCTGTGCTCCGCGGCGGGAGAGGCCGCGGCGGTGAGAGGCCCGTGTACCGCAAAAAAAAAAAAAAAAAATAGGAGTACTATAAAATGAGGCTGTATGTAGTCTTGAAAAAATTGATTATGGTTTTTTTGTTGCCTGTTTGGAATATTTGTTCAGCAAAGTACTAGAGACCTGATTCAGTATTTGCGCAGAGCAGATTGAACGAACTCCAAAAGGGTTGATTTGATACTACACAGAAACATGAGGTGGTGAGATGAGTGGTTTTTCCACATTTTAATGTTTTCCAGGATGACACTGAAAGCCCTGCCCTTAGAGAACCCTGAGCCACCTAATTATTTATTCTTCTAGGCTCTTAAGAAGGAGAAGAGGGAGATTTATACCATAAAATAGGTGCCTCGGCCTTTCCAAAAGAGGCTGGAAAGGAGTTGTGGACAGCTTTGGAAAGTAACTAGCAAGGCAAGGTAAGGAAAGCCACATGACTTTGAGTTCTTGTGGGAAAAGGTTGTACTTGGCTTCATTATTTCTAGATCTCTGTTTTCAAAGAACTCTCTGAAAAGCCTAGCTCTTGGGGGACAGTAGGAGGGAATGCTGTCAAGCAAGAACTGAGTCAGTGCAGGAGACCTACTCTGTGCCAGTCACTGCTAGATACTCTCATAAATTCCACTGATTGTCTTGAAGAGGAGGAAATCATGACTCAGAGAAATCAAGTAACTTTCCCAAGATCCCACATTTGAACCCAGGTTCATTTGATTCCAGAGCCCTTTCCACTGCATTGTGATGATGCTTTGTGCTGAAATCATGGAAAATGAGCAATCTTCTGGATTGAATTAGGGAACTCATGGTATCCAGCTAACTGTTCTGAAAAACTCTGAGTACGCATTACTTGGAGGCCTTTGGGGAGAGGAGTAATGCTGGTGAGGAGAGAGGTCTTGAGGGGGAAGATACTAGGAATTCTTCAGACTGTCTCTGTTTCATGTGAAGGGATTCTGTGCTGTGGCATCTAGTCCTTGGTGGTTTGAAAGAAATGGCTCCTCAATTCATTTGCCACCAGTTGTCTCTGTGGAGGAAAATGGCAAAAGACTAGCATACTATAGGATATTGAATTTCATAAAACATAGTTGTTTGTTTGTTTATTTTTTGAGGCCAATATAGAATTCCTAGATTTTAAGATATTGTTCCCAGGAAAAGAGGCCAAAAATAAACCAAAACCCCAAACCTATCATCATCACATCATATAAAAAAGGACATTTGAAAACGAGAATAATAAATTTAAAACAATAAATAAAATAGGATAATAGGGCAGCTCTTTGCAACAAAGCACCTAATTCTCCTCTTTTACAAAATTAGGTTAGATTTAAACTATTTTGAATCAAGAAAAATTACAACATAAAATTTATTGATGTGTTTGTCAGTTTGGGGAATTTTTGTTAGTACAACATCAGGAGAAGCTTGACTGTCCAGCTTGCTTCACACTTTATCACAGTTACTGTTGATAGTGCATTTCAACAGGTATGTTGATGAAAACAGCATCAACCGTCAGAGTAATTCACACAACATGGAATATTCTGGTGAATGGAGAGAAGGGGGTAAGTTGTTCGGCTTTTAATTCTGTGGCCAGGCCAAGGAGAAAGCAGAAGTCATAGCTCCTGCGACTGGTTCACGTACCAGGCCAGGGCTGCACAGGACCCTTACTGCCCACTGTGGATCAGGTTGGAATTTGAGAGGGATGCTGTACATGATAAAAACTTTCATCATGGCCTGGGCCAGTATTTAAGAGAACCATTCCTCTAAAGTAATTATCCTGTTTGGTTCTCCAAGATAATCTAAAGGCAGAGGCACAAAGGCCCATTGTTTTCTCCAGGGCAGCTGTTTATTGCATCGGAGCTAAGGAGGAGTGTGGGAAGCCCGCAGGCCTGTGGCCTAGGTGCTCAGATTTGGAGGTGGTCCTGCTGTTCCCCCTGGTTATTTTCTTCTGATTCTCTCTTGTGGGAGCTTTGGGCAAACTGCATTTTCCTCCAAGAAGTAAAGTCTTAGCTTTACCTTCTACTTGGTCTCTGTGCCCGGGAGTTTTTGTGAGCTCTCTGAGTGCCTGGGAACTCGGAGGAAAAAAATGCCCAAGAGCAGCCTGGGAATTCCCCAACTCCCCCAGGCTGCCTCTCTCATCGAAGGGAACACCTAACTTCTGCATTTCCAGGGCCATGCTGGGGAAGTGTGTGTTTTGGCCTCTCTGGAGGAGGGCACATTAGCTTCCCTTAGCCTGTTTACATTAGTTTGGTCCTTTCTGCCTTTGATTACGAAGCCTTGGGGTGGGGGATTTCCCTGTTTCCATGGAGTTCACTCCTTCCTTTTGTCTGCCTTCTCAATTTTTCCACCTGGGGAAGAGCTGCCTTCTCCACTCCTCCTGTCCTTTTAAAGTACTTTCCTTGGCTTAGCTCCTTGTCTCATAGACTTTGCCTAGTGAGTGAATCAGTTCACAATCAGGAAGCAATTCCTCTGTCTCCTAAAATTCCCTTTTGCTATGTTCTGTGACTATTAGACCTTTTCTCATTTGCCCATCACTGCCTTAGTTGTCCGTACTCTCCTTTTTTTTTTTTTTTTTTTTAATTTATTTATTTATAATTTTGGCTGCCTTAGGTCTTTGTTGCTGCGTGCGGGCTTTTCTCTAGTTGCGGTGAGTGGGGGGCTACTCTTTGTTGCGGCACATGGCTTTCTCATTGCGGTGGCTTCTCTTGTGGCAGAGCACGGGCTCTAGGCACGTGGGCTTCAGTAGTTGTGGCTCGCAGGCTCAGTAGTTGTGGCTTGTGGGCTCTAGAGCACAGGCTCAGTAGTTGTGGCGCATGGGCTTAGTTGCTCCGCGGCATGTGGGATCTTCCCGGACCAGGGCTCAAACACATGTCCCCTGCATTGGCAGGCAGATTCTTAACCACTGCACCACCAGGGAAGCCCAGTGCACTCCTTTAAGAAAGGGAATAGTCTTCCAAGCCCAGAGGCTGGATGGCTTATCGGAGCTTGTTGAGCTAAAGTGTTGATGCAGATTTCTTAGTTCTTTAGGATGTGTGTCTTGGCTGCTCAAATAGAACGTAAACCTATTGAGGGTAAGAGCTCCAGTTTCTTTCTTTCCCTTTCCTCCAGCCAGAGGGTGACCACCAGTGGCCACGTTTGCTGGTGAGGTTACCTCATCCTTGCTCCCAAAGTCAGCCTGCCTACCGAGAATGCAGGCACAGCCGACAGCCTCTCTGAGGCTGACCTCACTGTGTGCTCTCTAAGATAACTGGTCACAGGAGTGCTAGAGAAAACCCTTTTGCCCCCAGGGGCAGTGGTAGAAGGCCTGCCTCAGACCTCTTTGTTCTGTTGTGGAAGCCTCCCTTTTCTTTTTGTTCATTTAACACAATTGAGGAGTCCTATGCCCTTTGAAGCCTTTTCTTTCTTAAAGGTTCCTGTAAAGCTCAAGTGGCGTTTCCTTGGTGGTAAGAACTTTCCCATTCCACAGCTTTCGCACTTTTTGGAGAGTTTCTCTCTTGCATCATCAGGTAGATTTCTTTTTTTTTTTTTAAACCAGTGGACCTAGTTTTGTATAGTGACTTCTTCTGTTCCCCCAGCCTTCTTTCAGCTGAATGATCTTGGTGCTTTTTCTCCTTTTGGAAGAACCTTGTCTGGGTCCCTTGAGCTCCCTTCCAGTTCTACTAGTGATGTTCCGCGGTAGTGCTTCTCTGCCTCTAGCCTTGAGTTCCTAGGCGCCCCCATCTCACTCCCATAGATTCCTGTCTTTATGACTTGATATTGTGATACATTTTCTTCTGGCTTCTGTTTGGTCAGTTCTTAGATGACAGTCTATTTACATTCACATTTAGATCTAGAATCCTATTTTTTTTTTTTTTTTTTTTTTTTTGCGTTACACGGGCCTCTCACTGTTGTGGCCTCTCCCGTT
>NC_041229.1:63534478-63537664 GCF_002837175.3 Physeter macrocephalus | reverse complement strand
CGTGTCCCCTGCATCGGCAGGTAGACTCTCAACCACTGCGCCACCAGGGAAGCCCTAGAATCCTATTTTAAAATCTCAACATTAAAGAAAAAATCTGATTCCTTTGCCCCTAGCTTGTCCTCAGTTTAAGATTGCATTTTCCCTCTTTTGTCGCCCATCTGCTGGCCTTTGCAGTGGTTTTCTCTTCAGTTTCCCTGTGTTCTGTGCCTACCTCACTCCCACAGTCTTCCCCTCCGGCGTAGATCACAGAGGAAATATTTAGTTAGTCTCTGCCAAACATTCTGGCTGTGTTGTTTTGCTTAAGAAGACATGCAGATAAACTATTTTGATTCTTGGTCTTGGTGCTCCAGAGCAGATGTTTCTCCTATAACGGAGGTATTGTGGTCAGTTGGAAAGAGTGCTGGACTAGAGTTCAGAGAATTGGATTCTAATCCCTGCTGTGCTACTAATTTGCAGTGTGATCTTGCGCAAGTCACATTTCTATGTCTCAATTTCCTTTTGTCAGAAGGGACCTTATGATAAAGAAGACAGGAATCTATGGAGATAGGAACCCAGAGAGTAAGCCTGGGGGATCAAGGAGAGTAGATGGGCTAGAGGCAGAGAACCGTGACCATGACTATCATTAGTGGAGCCAGAAGGAAACTCACATCCAAATATAGATAAAATGAATATGTCTAGTCACTTTGAAAAAGTATAAACTGTGATAACAAAGTGGTGGAAATTCTCTGACAAGGATGACTTCAAGAGATAACTGCCTTGTCCACCACTGGGGCTGCTCTAGGTCCACACCTGTTTGCTGTCACCCTTGAGGTGTGGGAGGCTTGGCCTTTTGTGGGTTCAGTTCCAGAATTCTGCCTCCCACCTTCTACCTCCTTCATACACCCAGAAATATTTGAAACTCAGCCCAGATCTTCACCTGGCTTTGATTTCCTCATCATGTGGAGAATGGTCCTTGGAAGTAGTAGTTTCCAGAAACCTTAAATGTTTGCTAACATGTCCAACTTCTGCATTTGTTGATCACTCCTTCTGTGCATGGCTGCGTTCCAGTTCTTGTGCCCTGAAGGTGGTATGGTTTGGTTCCAGCAAGGAAGGGGGTGATATTTGGGGGATTCTATTACCAGGAACTAGGAAATAAAAGTAGACAAAAGAACTGAGAGATGCCCCCTTGGTGTTCGTGAGAGGCAAGTCTTTGAAGAAGAACAAAGTAGTTTAACGTCTGCCTATGTAAACCATAGCTCTCACACACATACTCAGATAGGCAGAGCTACATTTCTTCCTGATCTCTCCCTGTCCCCTTCTGAAACGATTCTGGGATTTAATCAGGTCTTGCCTAGTTTATACTTTTTCTTTCCAGTTAAAGATTTGTGTTGGTTTCCTCCAGTGCAGATTTGGAAGACAGTCTCCAAAGTCTTTTGCTGCCCTGTGATCCTTTGTCAGGCATAATCAGCAGAAACTTTGGTAAATGAGTTCAGAGGGATATTTGTCCCTGCAGGGTTAGTGATAAAGGACCTGCACTCACTGTTGCTACACCCAACCTCGGGAGGCTCTCAGGCTGCTGCACCTTGCTAGAGAAAGTCATGGAACTGAGTAGAGTAGTTCTGGGGAGAAGAGTTACATAATTGACTCTGTATGCGTTCAACTGGGCCTTCTTTGCTATTCTGCAATCCTTTAATTTATCTTAAGTCCCTGTGACATACACCACAGTGCTCCTTTCTCTCTTTCTTCCTTCCTTCCTCCCTCCCTCCCTTCCTTTCTTCCTTCTTTCCTTCCTTCCTTCCTCTCTCTCTTTCTCTCTCTCTTTTTTTTAATGTACTCTATATGCTCTGACTCCATCCTGACCCTGCATCACCAGTGAGGATGCCTTCTACTTTACTGGGACTGTTAGAGCTAGATGACGTTGAGCTCTGGGATAGTTCCTTTCCTTTAGATAGCTAGGTACTCCAACTCATCCAGCTCCAAGAGAACAGGCATAAACATTTCCTATAGGCTCTATAGATGTGTTTGTTGTGAATGCCAGCATCATCTGGGCGAAATAATGGTTTGATTTGGGGCTTGATAAGAGTTGTGAGCTCATGTCTGGCTATTTGGTACTTTCCCCCGTCTCACTTGTTCTTAAACCAACTTGTCCTAGGAAGATGGCCCAACTGATAGCTGTCACGTAATGCCCGATGTATCCTCCCTGCCACTCCAGCCCTGGATACTCACAAACCCTCTGCCTTCCGTGTTTCTCACGAGTCATACCTCATAGTTCCCCTTCAGGTAGGTGTTTTTCAAATCCTACTCACATCCTCTTTAACCTTCTTCCTCCACTCTCTTTCTCTTCTACCTATTTTGCGTAGTTACCTCAAGAAATACTCTCCTTGTCCCCTTCCCTCTTTGATTGTGGAGTGAAAGCTAGCCCCAGTCATAGCTGATAAGCATGACACCAAGAATACTTCAGAAAGGAAAGTCACACATTTGGGAGTGAAATGAGATGATGTGAAGAATCAGTGCTATCAGTCTTGACCTTGTGAATACCTTTTGGAATCCTTAAAAATACCTATATTTCAATTAATCTGTCCTTCTTCCAGGACCACAATTTTGGGATATGTAAAAATTATTTAATTTTATTTCTCTTTTGTTTTGTTTTATTGCAAGTATTTATTTACACAGGTAATTTTTCTTGTATCTTTATATAAACAGTATTTTAGCCATGTTCAGTAATTAGCCTATTTGGGCATGCAGCTACCATATCTAATATTGTTTCTTTGGGAAAATTTCTTCAACTTGTAAAGGTGACTGACTGACAAAGGAGTGTTCAGTACAAAAACAGTCTTCATCCTCTGGCCCCTAAGGGTGATATTGCTGTGGAAGGGGCCGACTCCATTCCTGTCATATGGAGAGGAAGAAAAGTGCTTCCAAAGGAGGCCTGGTGCTCCATCAGGAAAGCTGGGTCCTTCCTTTGGTCTGAGTCTCTGCGTGGCCGCTGGAGGTACTGGAGTGTGCCATTCCTGACTAAGCTCTTCTCTCTCCCTCTCTCTCTTTTTTTTTTTTTTTTTTTTTTTTTTGCTATGTGTAACTTCAGGAAATACTTTAGCTTAAAGCCTGAAGACGTCCCCCTACTTTGAATATCATGATCCAATTATGACAGGACCACATTCTTTTTTTCTTTTTTGGTGGTATGCGGGCCTCTCACTGTTGTGGCCT
>NC_041229.1:63524836-63534286 GCF_002837175.3 Physeter macrocephalus | reverse complement strand
CCTGCATCGGCAGGCGGACTCTCAACCACTGCGCCACCAGGGAAGCCCTGCTCCTATTCTTGAGTAGGAAATAATACATTCTTGTTGTGTTGCTGTGTCAGGTCTTAAATGGAAAGCTTCTAGTTTGAAGCTGTGTCTACTTCCAGTGGGATAAATCTGCTGCCAATTTATGAAAACTGATGATGTCGCTGTGCTCTGTGTGTAAACTGTAGCATCTCTTTGTGGAATGAACAATTCAGGAAAATGGAACAATTTTTTGAATAAAATTCCAAGCTCTAGTAGGTTCCAAGTGACTGAGAATTTCCTGTTAGAGTGGGAAAGTTTATCCATATGTTTTTGCCTGGGGATAGTATATGTCATGTAGTTCTAAAGAAGTAGGTCCGTAGTTGATTACCTCTTCCTTTGTCTTTCTTTCTGTGGTGCCCAGAGATGGTTTGAGCTCATCTTTGGTCTCGTCTCTGCAAAAAGCAGCATGCATTTTGATCAAGGTATGGGAGTAAAACCTATGGCCACAGGGCAGGGTGAAACTAATGATTTGTATAAGGAGCAAACCTTTCACCTTTGTTTCACTGGTACCAGGCTGTAAGTAACTGAACTAACTAGCTCCAGACACTTATTTTGCAATTCTGAGGTGAGGATGGGCAAAATCCCAGAGGCTGGGAGGCAGACATGTGGCTACCAGAGAGATGACGTCAGCTGGTTTACTGGTGCTGTGGGGGAAGGGGGGATTCCAGGTGCTCAGCCTCCTTCCTGCACTTGGGGGTGTCTAAAGCCACCCCCAATCCTATTGGCAGATAAGGCCTTTGCTTGGGAAAAGCCTTCGTCTAATTCTTGCCTCCTGCTGTCCCCACAGGGACCTGAAGTTGGAAAGGGTCTTGTAACCTTGGCTGTGGGAACAAAGCTTTGAGGAGTGAACAGACGTGTGTGTCTCTGTGTGTCTGTGTGTATTTTGTTTTAATGCTGACAACTGATGAGGGTTTCCAAACTGGGGTTAGATATGAGAGGAGAAGGAGAAGCGTTGTCTGGGTTTTTGGGAATCTGTATTAGGAATTGCCCTTTTCTTGGAAGGGAAAGCAGTTTATGATTTAACTCATTTTTCAGTTAAAATTATTTGATAATTTTCGTTTGATATGTTTAATGTGGCTGCTTAGTATACAACAGGAAGGTGTTCCGAATCACCTCCTTTCTATGTTCTGCTTCTTTCCCTATGCTTATCCTAGAACAGAGCCTCACAAAGCCGTAACACGTGACAAATTGGAGAAAGCACGTCTGCAGGGAAGATCTTCCTCTTTGCTCAGCCTTGCCTCTGTATGGGTTTCTGGGAACTGTGGTGGGGCTTCTTGGGAAGCCTACAACTCACAGTAGGAATGGAAGAAGCTTTGTGTCCTCTGGAGCATGACAAAGAGAACAGAGCTGGGAGGCACTGGAGCCTATGAAGCTCATCTGCTGACTAGCTTTGTTTTCCTGTCAGATGTTGGGTACCTGCTCTCGTTCTACCCTCCTCCCCCAAGATGTGGAAAAAACTGAAGCCCCTGCATGGAAGGCAGGTGGAAAAGCCACCAGCAAAAGCTTATACTCGGTGGTTCAGCCATCCCCATCCCGGGCCTGCCTTGGGTTCCTTTGGGGCCATCAATAGCTTCGGTTTCTCTAAGACTTTTGCTCCTGTTCAGCGTAGCCACTGCTTACTGGAAGCCCTCTGGGGCCAGCCCAGCCTTGTTCTGTCCAGGCGTCTTCCCACCACGGTACTTTTCTCGTCTTTTGGGCTTTCAGATATGAGGACCTTCAAGGTCTCTGAGCTGCTGAAGTCTTTCTTCTGAGAGCCTAGTCCCTCCCCTTCTGGGCCCAGGAAGCTGTGGTAAGCTCTTGGTTTCCTTCTCTGCTGGGCACTTCTGGGAAGCTGTCTGCATTCCTTTCTGCCTAACTCTCTGCCTCTGGGGCTCTGTGGGGTGCGGTTGCTTCGTGCCTCTGTGATGCAAAATGCTAGGGCAGTTCCATGGAGACCAGCCCCTGGAGGTAACCGGGAGTTTGAATGTGGAGTTGCCCTTTCTTGCAGTCCTGGGACCAGGAGCTAGCTTTTCATGGGGTGCAGTGTGGTATTGATTCTCCTTAAAACTTTCTCTGACTTGCTTCCCTGTCTCCTTGCCACTCTGGAAGGAAGGGGGTGAGGAGGAAGATTAGTGCTCGGTTTCCTGTGATCTTTGGCTCTGGAGATGGGTGCAGCCGATGCCTTTTGTGAGGAAGGAGCTTAGAGGCAGGTAAGAGCATCTGTCTTCTGGGTGTCTTTCCAGTCTGGTTACGTTGACACTCTGGGTGGTGACAGCACATGTTAGCATCCCTTGGCAGGGATGGCCAGTCAGAGTCCCCACCTCCAGTTTGTTGGCTCCCTAAGGATGAGAAGCATTTTTGCAGTCCTCAGTGGCATGGCCTGTAGAGGTGTCTATGTGCTGACAGGTTACAGAGCCTTCCCATGGATGTCCTGCCTCTTTGGCACTTGAGAACAGATGGGGCTTAATTTGAAGCAGACCTTCCTCAAGGGCCCAAATCTGAAATGTACATTACAAAATCCCTGCTAGTTTTGGCTCTTCCTCCTTCTGCATTTTTCTCTTGCCTTTACCTTCCCATCACTGTCAGGGATTGTAAGCAGCTGCTGCTATCATGCAGACTGATCAAGACTGATCAGGATTAAGAATGGAGCTAAATATAACTGTCTAAATATAACTAAATATTACAGAGCATACTGCTCTCAGGTGCTGAGACTCATCCTTAGGGAAGACGTTGATTTGAACCTGTGATAGAGGGTTCAAACAGAATAGGTGAAAGTTGGGAGGAAATGGTGGGAAGGTACTTCAGGAGTTGGGGGAGTATTGATTCCACCCTTTCCCTTACCCACTCCCCACACCCCCAACATTTCCTGCGAAAGGTCAAGGGCAAAAGATCTTGCTTTTCAGCCATCAAACAGTCAATAATACTAGCTGAATTTTCAACTTAACCAACAGTGTGATTCAAATATTATATAAAGCTTTTTTTCTCACCAAGGGAATTTATCATCTATTGGGAGAGACAAAATTTGTTAAACAAATAGAGAATATAGAGATCTTAACTGTGTTTGGTTACTAACTGTGAATGTGTTTATAGTTCAGAAATAAGAAGGTTCTTAAAACTATAGGAAAACGTTCTTGGCGGAGGCAGGATCTTTTCTGATCTTTGAAGGTTGGATCGACTTTATATAAGCAAAGGAGAGGTGTTCTGGTTGTGGAGAACAGCAGGAACATAGAGAGGGTGTGGCTTTCCAGGGTCCCTGCGATGAGGATCTGCCTTGGTGCTCAGGGGATGGGAAGGGATGCAGCGAAAGTGGAATTTCGTGGGAAGCACTCTTGTGGAAGAGAGTAGGCTAATTTTGGAGAGGACAGAGATTGGCAGTAAGGAGACCCACCAAAGAGTATGGGTCGTCCGCAACCGGAATAGAGAGGAAGGGGGTGAATCCTAGAGAATATTCAAAAGTAGAATAAGTAGGACCTGGACATGAGATATTAAGGGTAAAATTGAGGGGAAAGACATAGGATGCCAACATTTCTGCCCTGTGAGAGTTGACCATTACGATATCTTATGTTTATGAAGTGCTTTTCAAAGCACTTTTTCATTCAGTAAGTATCTCAGAGTTGTCAGGGCTCTTAGAGTTCATCTAATCTGGCTTCATTTTCCAGATGGGGAGATTAGAGCCAAGAAAGGAGAGGGTACTATTCCCAACTCACACAACTATTTAGTGGTATAATGGGACCTCCAATCCTGGCCTTCTATCTCCTAGGGGAAATTTAAGACAAGAGAAGCATGGAGGAAGGAGTCTGGGGTCAGAGAAAAGTCCTGTCTAGTTAGGTGACATTAGGTGATTACCAGTCTCTCTGAGCAAAATGAAGCTTATTCAAGAAGCTTCAGACTAGATCAGTGGTTCTACTACTAGGAACTCTTTTTGAGAACCACTAGATAAGGAAGATGGACTCCTTGGGTCCTTCTAGTTCTGAGATTCTTAAGAGTGCATGAAAATAATGTATATGAAAAGTACTGAATTGGGTTTCCTCAGAGACTGTGGCTGGTTTCCAGGGTGGTGCCTTTCTAAGGGAATTTCAAGAGTAATTTGTTTCCACATGATTTTCATGTTATATGCTGACCCCAGAAGCTAACTACCGAAGAGGACACACTCTGCTGTTAGTAGGCTGTGGCAAATTTTGAACTCAGTATTTGCAGAGTTATGGCTGTTTGTGTTATCCACATCCTCTCCCCACCTCCTCTTAAAATACACACACACACACACACACACACACACACACACGCACGCACGCACTTCTCTCCATTCCCCTCTTCCTCTTTCCTTCCTTTCCTTTTTTATTTTTTCTCCTTAACTATTTTTCTAGTCTAATTCCCCTTCCTCCATCCCTGTTCTCTCCACTCCTGTCTGTCTTGTCTAGATAACTTCCTGTGTTGGAGCAACTTCCTCTCTTGGTTAAACTCAGACATGACTGCAGCATAGCACCTTGGAATATTCTGTTTTGTCTCTATTCCCTGCTGTGGTGGCTGGTGCTCAGGGATCAAGCCGGAATCTGGGAGTCATTCTGGACCCTCCCCCACCTCCACAGTCAATTACCCTTCAAGTTCTTGCTTTCTATTCCAAGAGCTCTTGATCTCCTTCCTTGTGTTCATTCTCACCGCCCCATACAGCAGGAGACAGAGCAGAGAGAGAGATCATGGTTGAAGAAAGAAAAATAGAGTTCGGGTCACCTTCACCGTCCTCCAAAACATTTTGCAAACCTCCGCAGCCCAATTTAGTCTCCTGTTTGCCTCTCACAGCTCTCACAGCTGTCTCTGGGTCTCTGACCTTTTGTGATTGGCTGGTGGCTATGTTTCTGCGGGCTGTGTTTGGAGAAATCCTGAGTCTGAAGAGGAACAGTAATTTAATGAGCAGTGGTTACTCTCTTGGAAGCACATAGACACAGTCATGCCTCATTTTCTTGGTGGATTTTTCCTGAGTAAACTTCCCCTCCTCAGCTCCTGTGGGCCTTTTCCTTGGAAGAGGTGTGTCCCTGCATTACTGATTGCAGATGTTATCTGCATCGATGATGAGTGGCTGCAGTCTTTCATCACCTTGAGGACTCTTAACGTGGTTGACTTCCTTTGCTTGCTTGGGTTTGAGGAGAGCCAGTGTCTCCCAGTTAATACCTTCTGGAGTCCCACAGCTTGTGAGAAGTCTTCTGCTGGCAACTGCTGTGCTGGGGACAGTAGTCCTTGACCTTTTGTGTGTTGTTTTGTTTGTTTGTTTTACTCTGCCCTCTTCCTAATAATGCTGTCATTAGCAGTGTTAGCTAACCCGTTACATGGGGTATAGACAATCATGTTCACCCAGGTAAGGAATATAGGCTTTCTGAATTTTTTTCTTTCCTTCAAAGGCTAAGTGGTACTCAGATATGTTCTCTGACATCCCAGGGAGTAATGCTCAGGAATTTCCCCAGATATGCTATTCTCAGACTTCCAAACAAGCTTCCTCCTGTTTCTGTCCTTCAGGATCTTAAATTGCACTCTTCTCTCTCTCCAAGTTCCTCTGTTTTTCCTCTCATCATCTCACCCATTCTTTGTGTTGATCTCTAAGTGAATGGACGTTTATAAGCACCTCTTTTTATACAAAAGGCAAAATAGCTCTATTTTACATAAAAATGGGATACACCTAGTGTATGTATTGTTAAGGGAGGAGCTAATCATTGCATAAATTAGAAACTTCTAGGTTCCTATCCTTGGGGGAAAAGAGAGAGAAGGGTTTAAAAAATGGCATCTTCTACCATAGGACATTGAAGTTAATTTAGTAGGACACTCATCTGTAGACCAGGGCCACCATCCATGGCCCTAGGATAAGAACTGAATTTTGAGGGGCCACTGCTCTTCTCTCCTCCTGATTCTTCTTAAGTCCTTAGAAGCACTGTAGTTTCTCATTACGGGAGATATGCTGGTATGTATACGTCCCAGCAATGCCTGACAGAGCTGAACTGCTGCATTCCTACTGTCTAATGTTTCAGTTACAACAGTCAAAGCCAAGTCCTTGCTCACAACAGCTATCAGATGACAGCTTAGTATAGAAGGTTAAAGATCCACAAGAATTCACTCAGATGGTTAAAAACATCACTTTGTAATTCTGATCATGATGAACCATGGTTTGGGGAGATGATGTGTAAGAATTGTTTGGATTCCTGAGCTTCTCAGCGTCTTCACTAGAACTTGGATGGTGAGAGCCCCAAATGAGAGGTTCTGATATGAGTAGTGGAAGGCACAAGGGCAGATCAGGCAGGCCTCAGCTGTCTCTTCTTTCTGTGAGCTTTATTTATCTCCTCTAGCCACTAGTTCCCAGAGATGACTCCATGGGGAGTAAGTCATGGGGTAGTTTTTTATCTTCCTGTTCTGTAGGGGGACTTAAGAGCTTCATGAACCAGAGATGTTATCTTATTTCTCAATTTAAGGGACTCCACAGACTTGATTTTCTTTTTCTCTTCAGCATACTTGCCTGGGATATTATTAGGACTCCAGTTACCCCTGGGTCTGCAACTATAGTGTGTGTCCCCTGGATACACTATTGTTCTAACCAGAATGGAGCAAAGTAAGACATGGACCTCATTTGATCTGGACTCTGTATGTCGGTCAGTAAACTCAGAATCACATGGACTCATCAGTTGACTCATATTGAACCATTCCTCAAGTGTCTTTCACTTACACCTTTTTTTTAAAATTCAAACAGAAAGTCATAAAAATTTACTTATACCATTTTCATCCTGTTGTCATGCAGTTTTTTAAAATAAACTTAAGTGTAAAATGATATAATCTTGTTATACTTAACCAATGGTTCTAAGTTTGTGGAGGCCCTTTTTATGGAATTATCTCTAATCTGTTAATTTTCCCTCCCAATTAATTTGTTATATGCATTTTTGGTAAGCGTGCCTTACCCGAGTCATTGATAAAAAAGGGTGACCAGAATAGGATTAGAACAGATGGGAATGTCCAGACTTCTAGGAGTTCCAGAGTACTCCTTCGTAGTCGATACTGATCCATTTTGCTCTTCCATTTGGAGCCAGCTGTCCTGAGTTACCAGATTGTGCTACTGCCAGTGCCTTCCTGTTTTATCCATAAGATCAAGAGAGATTTTTCTGAAGTCCAGATAAATTGTGTCCTGGCATTCTTCGATATATGTGTGTGCATATGTATGTGTTTATTTATGTGATACATAATATATATCATATGTAAATATATATTATATAAATATGTGTGCATATTATTTTTTAAACCCCCAGACTATTATTTATAGACCACTTACTATTGCTGAGTGTTTTACATATATTATCTCCTTTATTCTCTACTATAATTCCATGTTAACTTTATTAAATAAAAGTAATGACTTTTTTTAGCATGACTTTATTTAATCTCCAGTGATCAGTGCTTCCTTCTTTATGTCCTTGCTACTTTTCGTGTTTCATATACTCTGTTCTGGAGTTTTGCCTATGATATTGCCTATTTAATAAATACTTATTGAGCATTTGCTGTGTGTAAAGAAAACACTGCATTATAGCCTGTTGGAAATTCAAAGATGAATAAGAAATGGTCCCTTTGCTCAGAAGAGCTTATATGTGATTTAAAATATGAAGGCATAAACAATGGCTTAGTGGGGGGGAAAAGGGAAATCAAGAAAACACACTAAAAGAGAGTCCTGAGTGTGAATGGAACGCTGAAACTAGCCCACCTACAAAGTTCTAAATGGAAATCTTTAGAAGCCAGGTTCTAACATGTTACAACCTGTTTACAAAAATGGAAGGTATCCATTTGACTGATGGTTTTAAATCCTATCCCACACTTTGTTGGAGTGTCTGCTTGAGTTTGAGGGTGAGGAGAGGCAGACCTGAAAAAATGGTCCACTTTTGCAATCTTTCATCTAAAAAATATTATTAAAATATAGAGTATATGTTTTTTATATGTACAGTTTAAATGTGAGTATTCATGTATCTACCACCCAGCTTAATACAGAAAACATTACCATTAGCTTTGAAATCTCCTATGTACCCTTGCCAATAATTGCATTAATTTTGGAAAATAAATATATGTTAAATTGTAGAAGTAAAGCAGTAACCATGTGGCATATTTAGAACTTAGTAAGAAGGAAAAAATTGCTAATGTGGTTATTGTTTTGGTATAATTTCCTTTTTCGCTTGTGTTTACTACATTTTAATGTAGTTATAGCTTTGTCATGCAAAATTAGCATTGTCTGATACTGTTAGTCTTCGCAGTCACTTTTTAAATAAATAATACGTGCATGTATTGCAAATTCAAAAGGTACAAAAAGATGTACAGTGAAAAGCAAATCTTTCTCCTACGTTCTTTCTCTTTTCTTTCCCTAGAGCCGATCACTGCTACCAGTTTGTGGATTATAGTCATTTCTTTTAATGGCTGCACAATTGTCCATCTAGTGCAGTGTTTCTCAGACTGCAGGTCATCACTAGTGGGATGGGGAATCAAGCTAGTGGGGCTCTACAAGCTTTGTTTGTTTTCTTAATGAAATAGATTAGGATAGAAAATGGCAGAGAGCATCACACATAGTTAAAGATAAGTATTGTTTGCAGAAACTTTTTGGTTCAGTTTTGTATGCATACACACGTGCACACATGCTCTCTCATACATGCACATTCTGTATTACTATATAAAATTTATTTTTTAGTATGAGTAGTGGTCATAAAACACTTGACATTTACCAATTTAGTAATGACTCACATGGAGTTTGTTTCTAATTTTCATTATTATAAATAATGCTGGGAACATGCACTTTTTTCCCTCATACTTGGGCATTTTCTTCTTAAGACAGCTTCCCAGAAATGAGGCCACTGAGTCAAAGGATATGAGCATTTTAATTGATCTAGGCCAAGATGCTTTCCAAAAGCTATATCCCATTTACTATTTAATAAATGCCATCTGTACTTGGTTCAGGATAGGTTATCTTTATTTCAATACAGACATTTTTTCTATGCATTGTATATGTGGTATATATATATATATATATATATATATTTAACAAAATGGGATAATTACTTTTTCTCCAAGTAATATAAACTGAACACTGCCCATTTTACTAAATATTCTTCTACAGCTGTTCTTCTTATTCTGGGGCAGCTTTCCTTGGAGGTAGGGTTTGAAGGGTGGCCACTCTTGCTTCTCAAACTTGAGTCATTTTTACCCATGTTTATGATATGTACCATATATACTTTTATTTATTTATTTTAAAATTAGCTTTTGCAAGACTTTTTTTTTTTTAACATCTTTATTGGAGTATAACTGTTTTACAATAGTGTGTTAGTTTCTCCTTTACAACAAAGTGAATCAGTTATACATATACATATGTTCCCATATCTCTTACCTCTTGTGTCTCCCTCCCTC
>NC_041229.1:63425250-63522840 GCF_002837175.3 Physeter macrocephalus | reverse complement strand
ATTTGCATATATTGAAGAATCTTTGCATCCCTGGGATAAACCTCACTTGATCATGGTGTATGATCCTTTTAATGTGCTGTTGGATTCTGTTTGCTAGTATTTTGTTGAGGATTTTTGCATCTATGTTCATCAGTGATATTGGCCTGTAGTTTTCTTTCTTTGTGACGTCTTTGTCTGGTTTTGGTATCAGGGTGATGGTGGCCTCATAGAATGAGTTTGGGAGTGTTCCTCCCTCTGCTATCTTTTGGAAGAGTTTGAGAAGGATAGGTGTTAGCTCTTCTCTAAATGTTTGATAGAATTCGCCTGTGAAGCCATCTGGTCCTGGGCTTTTGTTTGTTGGAAGATTTTTAATCACAGTTTCAATTTCAGTGCTTGTGATTGGTCTGTTCATATTTTCTATTTCTTCCTGGTTCAGTCTCGGCAGCTTGTGCATTTCTAAGAATTTGTCCATTTCTTCCAGGTTGTCCATTTTTTTGGCATACAGTTGCTTGTAGTAATCTCTAATAATCTTTCTCAGGGTTTGAAGGGTGGCCACTCTTGCTTCTCAAACTTGAGTCATTCTTACCCATGTTTATGATATGTACCATATATACTTTTATTTATTTATTTTAAAATTAGCTTTTGCAAGACTTTTTATTTTTAAATAATTTTAGACTTGGAGAAAGTCTGCAAAGACAGTACAAAGTCCCCTAATCTAACATAACTATGGTATACTTATCAACTAAGAAATTAACGTTGGTATAATGTGAACTATAGCCTTAATTGCATTTCATTAGTTTTTCCCATTAAGGTCCTTTTTCTGTTCCAGGGTGGAATCCAGGATCCCACATTACATTTAGGTGTTGTGTCTTAGTCTCCTCCAGTCTATGGCAGTTCTTCTGTCTGTCCTTGCCTTTTATGACCTTGAGACTTTTGAGGAGTACTGGGAAGGTATTTTATACAATGTCCCTCAAGTTGGTTTGTTTGATGTTTTCTCATAATTAGATTAAGGTTATGGATTTTTGGGAAGAACACCACAGAAGTGCAGTGCCCTTCTTATTGCTTCATGTCAGGGGTACATGATGTCAGTGTATCTTATTACTAGTAATGTTAACTTTGATCACTTGGTGAAGGTAATGTCTGCCAGGTTTCTCCACTGACAAGTTCCCTGTTTCTGCCTTTGTAATTAATACATATTCTGAGAGAGATACTTTGAGGTTGTGTAAGTATCCCATTTCTCTTTAAATGTTTCCCCACTAATTTTAACAAAACAAAACTAAAAGCAAACAAAAAACATATATACCTTCTTTAGCATTGGTCTACTCAATGACTTCAGTGAAAATGGAGTTAATAGCTGGTTATCATTTTTAAAAAAATACACATTAAGATAAATACAAGAGCATTAAAAAATTTTTAAATGTTCTTATACCACTTGTAATCATCTTGTATATATGTACCACACCTTGAAAACCTTGGACCACCCTGAGGTGCTAAGCACCACATGGTTTAGGTTCTGTGGTGATATTGTTGATCCCTTATTTGTTAGATCGATTAGTTGGTTGGTTTCTTTAGTTCATATGTTAAAAATTTATTAGTTGTACTTGATACAGAACCGTAAACTAGTCTTCAGAGTTAAGACATAGGCTAGTAGGAGAAATGAGCTGGATAAGCCTTGGTGCACTAAAATACGAAAATATGAACTAAATATCACTAAAATATGAACATGGCAGATGCAGGAGTAGTAGACTGTTCCAGGGAGTACAGGGGGTGGAGGTAGAGAATCCAGTCCAACCTGGGAAAATAAGGGGAGACAGTATGGAGGAGGTGATATGGCTGGACCCACATTTCCCACAGCTTTGCCCAGATCTTATTCTAAGGGGTACTCCTTTCTGAGGCTCAAGGTATTTTCTTGGTTATATCATGGAAAAGCTGTTTGAGTGCACATTCCTCTTATTCCTCCATCTCCTTTTCCTTCACTTTGCACCCTGCCTCCCTCATCCTGAAGCTTTAGTCATGACGGGTAAGATCTTGGTTGAGCTTGGAGTTCCGCGCCAAGTAAACACAAGAAGCCCATTCTGGAAGGGTAAATGGAGCTTCTAGAGGGGGTCTGGGATACTGCCTCCTTGGTCCAGTTGTTCCTGGCCCCAAGACTGTGTTTATGTGGCCCAGTTTAAAATGCTTGGACTTAACAAGGGGCAGTGGTCAGGGGCCTGTGGATTTGAGAGAGTCCAGAAATTAGCCCATATATACACTCTGTGACAGATACTCCGAGGGACTGGATCAAGGCACTGAGTACCTTGTGTCCTGGGGATCTGAACTTTGAGCCTCATATTGAGTGTTGTGAGCTGAGTGGAGGTGGACTGGGGCTAGAAGGCTGGCGCACAGAAGGAGAGTGTGCTCAGCCCAGCATGAAGATGTCCAGTAGCTGCTTCACCACAAGGCAGTGGGAACTAGGATAATTATAGGCTGAGCCCACACTTTCTGAGTTCAGAGCCTCAGGGTCAGAGGGGAGTAGGTGGGAAAAGGGTCGGAGGCAGGTGGGATTAGATCAGGAATAAGGACCTGGAAGAATTTCCTACCATAAAATGCCAGGACTTGAGCAAAGAATCGGTATTTCTCTATTTTCCCAGGAAGGCTGTGAAGCAAAGTATGTGTAGCAGTGGCCAGCACACTGGAGGTCCTGCCAGCTGTGGCTCCCAGGCAGAGGAGGGCTGGAATTGCCATCTGGAGGAATGCGTTTGTTTTGTTGATGCAAAGGCCCTGGTAGAGCCCATGAAGAGACTGCTTGATTGGCAGTAAGCAGATTGTCTTCCAAGAGAACTTCGTTAGATATTGCCAGTGCTTCTGCTTTGTAAAGGCTGCTTTGTCTCAGACTGATGGCTAGGAGTGAGTCCCTGGCAGAGCTGCAGTCTTCTTCCAGGCACTTCCCAGGCCATTTCCTAATTTCCCCATTCTGTGTTTGGTGCCTTTCTTCTCTTAGGCCAGCTGTTCTTAGGCAGGGAGTCTGAATCTCCCATCTTTTCCTCTAGGAAAGGTTGCCTTATGTTGGTGATGGTCTTCTTCTATCTGATCCCCAGCAGATGACTCCAGAGCCCCATGGGGTTCTGCTGAAAGGATTAGATGGAGGCTCTGTAGCTCCTGAAACAAGAAGTCTTTCTGCTGCTTTGGACTCATTCAGAAAGCAAGGGGACTAGGGTGACTAGGATAGAACCACGGGTCTGGGTGACTGCCAAAGAACAATGCAGTAGAACACTGAAGCTAGAACGGACCACTGGAGAACAGCTAGTTCCAACAGCCCAATAGCCCTCTCATTATATGCAGGAAAAAGCGGAGGCCCTGTGGGGGACAGGGACTTGCTCAAGATCTCACCGCCCTGTAACCAGGACCTGGACTCCAGTCTGATGACTCTTTTCTCTACTCCTGAATTTTTAGTTTTTCCCTTCTTAACCACATTGCCACTCAGAGGTAGAAAAGGAAAATTGTAAAGTCCTAAAGAGCTCTTGCGTAAACCTGCCTCCTCACATGGCAACCAGAGCCCAGTGTAGGAAAATGGGCAGGACACGTGGGTAGAACTGGGTGTCTTCAGTGGACATGCTGCTGGACCCCAGTCTGGTGGGCATCTGAAGTTATACTGCACCTCCTAGGCATTCTAGGATCCAGCCAGTAATGTTGAGATAACACCTTTCTTTTCTTTCTTTGTTTTTTTTTTTTTTGCGGTACGCAGGCCTCTCACTGCTGTGGCCTCTCCTGTTGCGGAGCACAGGCTCCGGACGCGCAGGCTCAGCGGCCATGGCTCACGGGCCCAGCCGCTCCGCGGCATGTGGGATCCTTCTGGACCGGGGCACGAACCCGTGTCCGCTGCATCGTCAGGCGGACCCCCAACCACTGCGCCACCAGGGAAGCCCAGCTTTCTTTTCTTGAATTCCAGTGATCCTAAAGTAAGGAGTGACTTTAAAAGGTTTATTCTGCTCCTGTGTTTTCAGATTTGGCATTTCAGTTTTTAAAGGGGCGAGAAAAGACTATAATCTCTTCTAGTGATCAAATCTAGAACCTAATGATCATATACACACCATATATATTTTAAAAATATATATATTATAATTTTTTTTTTCTCTTGAATTTGAGTGGATAGACTATGTAAGTCTATCCACTCAAATTTCCTCATTTAATGGAGGGGACAGCTGTTTCTGTGGGTTTTTTTTTTTAAAGAGTCTTTTTAAGTGATTCATTTATTGAACACATTAATTGGTCGCCCACTCTGAATGAAATATGAAAGTAGATAGACTTCAAGGGGCTCACAACTGTGGGGGAGAGGGAGTGCAAGTAGCAGTGATAAAATGATATAAATACCATGATAAAGGCATCCTAAACTGCTGTGGGCTTGCAGAGTAGACAGACAGATCCTGCCAGGAGATCAAGAAATATTTCACAGAGGAGGTGATGACTGAGTTGGGTCTTGAAGGCGATTTGGTTTTGCTAGTTAGGGAAGGAGAGGCACTCAGAAAAAGGTAACAGTGTGAGCAGCTGGGGAGGGAGAGGAGAAATGCAGTTTTCAGAGCACCAGCTGGTGTGTGATGGTTGTGCCTGTAATGGAGTGGTGGTCGTGGGGGAGTGTGGCAGGAGAGGAAGCCAGAAGGGATTTCAGATTTTGGTGGCGATGTCTGTCACGGGAGGGGTTTGGGCTTAGGCACACTGCTGTTGCTATTATTTAGGCCTTCATTATTTTTCCCCCAGACAGTAGTTTTCAGTTTTTTTTTGTAATGGAAAAAACATTTTTTCAAACAATATTTACAGCCATCTCCAAATTATAAAACATAAGAGGACTTTTTAAAGTAAAAGTGTATTTTCTGTAAGCACAGTGACCTGCACAGTGGAGGTGAGAGAAAGCATTTTTGTCCTTGAATGGAGCTGACCCTGGAGAACCTTCTCATCTGTGGGCGTTGAGCCATTCCTGCATCCCGCTTGGTTTGGCAGTGACACTGGTGCTGGAGTGCCTGTGAGTGGGCACTCTGGGACTGGGAAAGGCTGTAAAACCCTGGAGCGCGTCCCCGGAAGAGTGACCTTACGAGGAAAGTTCTGGGAAACAAACCACAGGGAGACTTTACAGGAATTTTTGGTTGAGCCCACAGGCAAGGCACATGAGGAAAAGACATGTAATTATAGTTTGTAAGTCTATGAAAAGATACAATGAGTGACGTGAAATGGCTGTTTTAAGTTTCTTCTTCCTGCTGGACAGGAAGAAAGGGGGTTTTATGCATTCATTCAGCAGATTTTTATTGTGTGCCAGCCATGAGCTGGGCCCTATACTAAATGCAGAGAATATGGTGGTTAGCAAAACTTTCAAGGTTCCTGCTCCTAAGGAACTCAGGGGGGGAAGCAAGTAATCGCACAAATGAGCAATTGCAGGTTATGGTAAGTGCCATGGAGGATGAGTCCTCATTTAGACTGGAGGATCGTTGAAGACTTCTCTGAGGGGGTGAGAGGCAAGTTGAGGCCAGGTGAGTAAGATTCAGCTGGGTGAAGGCTAGGGTGTGGGGGAGTGTCCCAGGCAAAAGGGAGCAGCCTGGAGAAGATCTGACACTTTGGGGAACTAAAAGGAGGCCCGTGTAGCGGCACCCAGAGCGGGAGGGCAGGAAATGTGCTGAGAGGAGACGAGGCTGGAGAAGGATCATGCTGGGCCTCATAGGTCCTGGTAAGAATTTAGATTTTATCCTAAATGCAGTGGGAAGCCATTGAAGTGTGCTAAGCAGGAAATGACATGATTTGGTGTAAAAGGGTGATTCAGACAGCTCTGTGGAGAATGGAGGCGTGAGGGCAAGAGTGAAAGCTGGGGCGATTAGGAGGTTTGGGCAGTGGTTAAGGGGAAAGACTGGGGTGGAAGTGGAGGTGCAGAAAAACGGACAGATAGAAGATAAATCTTGGAAGTAGAATTATTTGGAGTTGGTAAGTGGATTGGCTGCGGGGAGTGGGAGGTAGGGATGTGCAAGGATATCTCCTGGGTTTCTGGCTCAAGTCTGCATGTGGGCCTCCCAGCAGATACTAGACCACATACGGCTGTAAAAGCCCTGTCCTTCCGGAAAGGTCAGGTGGGATTGATCTGAATCCAGCCTTGCAGAGGCAGCAGAAGGATTCAGCTGTCCTTTCGCTCTTCCCAGTTCAAGGAGCTTATACACAATAGCAGCACCCAAGCAGCGATTTCAGTTCCCCCACTAACGCAGCCCTTACTACGTCCCTACCTGGTCCCCCCAGCGGAGGGCCCTAAGGAACCGCTGTAACCCCGGTATGCCACTAGGGGGAGCATGGCCTGCATTCTGTGTCTGGTCTGGAGGGCTTTTTGAAGTTTGCATGACTTTAGAGACTGACTTGTATCAGCTTTAGTACTCAACCTTGTCCCTTCATGCTGCTTAGAAGAATGCCTGACATATGGTAGGTGCTCAGTAAACATTGGTTGGTATTAATATTATAACTGTGACTATTATCTTATTGTAGAAATGAATGGGCATCACCTCTGCTTTCTCATCATGGAGACTGGGCAAGTGGAATGCATTTTTGGGCATCATGGGCAGAGCAGAGGGCTGCCTGTTGGGAATGGGATGGGGGAGAAGTTTAGTGATTTGATAGTGTTGCCCTTGCCGTTTCATCTTGTCTTCCTTTGCAGATGGGGGTGGGGGACACTAGGGCCTATGAGGAAGTCCTGAGTTGGTACTTGGGTCAGGGTATTATTGGGTTGGATATTTCTAGTAGGTGGTTGAGTATGCCCTCTTTGAAGCTCTGATTGCTTCACTGAAGCAACAGTGCCCCCCACTTAGGCTTTGTGCCATTCTGTTATTTCCAGTTGTATTTTGTGACACCCCTCCTACCTTACCTCCTGACATATATTTACCTTTTAAACTCGACTGAATTAAAATCTTGTTTTAAGAAATTTGTGATATATTGGAGAGTAGTCAAAAACACAGAAATTCTGCAAGGGATCTCAGCATTAAAGATTCCATCAGGGGCTTCCCTGGTGGCGCAGTGGTTGAGAATCTGCCTGCTGATGCAGGGGACACGGGTTCGTGCCCCGGTCCGGGAAGATCCCACATGCCGCAGAGCGGCTGGGCCCGTGAGCCGTGGCTGCTGAGCCTGCGCGTCCGGAGCCTGTGCTCCGCAACGGGAGAGGCCACAACAGTGAGAGGCCACAGCAGTGAGAGGCCCGCTTACCGCAAAAAAAAAAAAAAAGATTCCATCAGGATCTCTCTAGCACTGTTTTGGGAAGCAACATTGGAAAATGTCTTCCCTGAGCCTCAGTGTCCTCTTCTTGGGGGCATACCAACTGCCCCAGGTTTTTGTTTGTTTGTGGTGAAGAGCAGCTGAGATGAAGTTCTTAGCTCAGTGCCTGATTTGAAGGAGAGTGCTTTCACACACATCTTACCATGCGCATCCCAGCCCCCTCACTTGCTCAGGGGATAGGTTTTATAGGTGGAAACTGGGAGCCTAGGGGATTTGCCCAAGGGCACGTGGCTGTTGTAGAGCCTGGCACTGCCTGATCTTCTGACCCCTGCTCTGTCTGGTGCTCTTGGAACTACTCTGCTTAATATACGGAAGAGAGTTGAAAGGCTTGGGTACTATTTCTAGATCTGTTATCTTCTGGTTTTGTGACCTGGGCCAAGTTATTTGACCTCTCTTTTAGATTTTTTTTAAAAATCTGTTAAATTAGTATGATAATACCAATCCTAACTCTGGGTCTCTTGGGTTGAACAGATGAGCCAAGATTTGTAAGAGTACTTTGGAGAAGTCTAAGGTAATTTATAGCTATAGGGCAGGACTTTTTTTCTCTAATCTGTGCACCTGTATGTTTCACATCTCATGGAGGCTATCGTAGAGCCTTCAGGCTAAAAGATGATAGTAGGGCCTTCTGACTCAGAAGGAGTCTCTATCTTCCCCAGGGAACCCAGCCTTGTATCTCATAACTGGCTGTCAAAAAAACTGTTAGTTTGTAAGATCAGATGGCAGTGTACTTTAGAGGAAAGTACCAGACTAGGGGGCAGCGGTCTGGTCTCTACTGTTAGTTCTTCGACCGCCAAACTGGCTTTGTAACTGTGGACTAAATATTTGATCCCTCTGAGCCTTAGTTTTCCCATCTGTAAAATGGTGATAATGATATCTATCCAGTATACTTCAAAAGGTTTTGGGGATCGAACAAAATAGTGCATGTAAAAGAATATTAGAAAGCAGGGGACTTCCCTGGTGGTCCAGTGGATAAGACTCCGTGCTCCCAATTTAGGGGGCCCGGGTTTGATCCCTGGTCAGGGAACTAGATCCCACGTGCCACAACTAAGACCCGGCACAGCCAAATAAATAAATATTTTAAAAAATATATTACAAAGCAGAAATATGCATGGGGGATTACACTTAAAGGGCCTGCTGTGTCCCAGGCACTGTGCTAGCTCTTTAACAGCACTGATATTATTTCTGGCCATGACGACAGCTCACAGAAAGCCTGGGCTTTAGGCTGTATTTGTATCACATTTGTTGCTTGGGCTGTGACTCTGACTTGCCCAGGACACTTACTGGACCTGACCTGGTGTCTTTCCTCTCCATTGCAGGAAGATGAGAGACTGCTTTGGTACTAGCACTAGTACCATGAGTCCCTGCACTGGTTAAAGCCATCGCCACGACCTGGGCAGGCAGCAAGGTAAGCAGAGAGGCCAGTCCAGGCGAGCTCCAGGGAGGTGAATGCATTTCCGCCTCAGCTGCTGCCGGGGAAAATCCCAAGCTCACAAACAAGTCAAGGCAGTGCATCTGGGTCCTCCTACCCTCACTCCAGGACCCAGAGGAAGGGCTTGCTTCCCCTCCAAGTGTTCCAGCTAGCTCCCTCCCCCCTTGACCGGGACTCTTCCAAGTTATAAAAAAATGAGACACTGGTGGGGAGCAGAACAAGTCCGCTCACTGTCTTCTCCCTTCTCTCCTCTGAGCTGTTGAAGCGAGTTCCCAGGAGCAGCCCAGAGCCCTTGTCTGACTGGAAGGGAGGTAGGAGGAGTGGAATGCGTGCAGAGACCGAGCTGATCAAAAGACAGTGCTGTTTCGTGAAAGCCTCCCAGAACTGAGGGAGAGAGAGGGAGACAGCGAGGGAGGGGTCGGGGGAGAGAAAGGGAGGGAGAAGAGAAAGGGAGGGAGGGAGGGAGAGATCGGGAGCGAGCGCTGGCGAGAACAGGGTCTCCATGACGACTGGCCTGGCCGGCCAGCAGTGCTCCGCTCATTTGGCTGGAAGGAGCGCCACGAAAGGTCAGAGGAAGGAGCCGTGGGAAGCTCGCAGCAGGTATCTGAGCCGGAGCGAGTGGATTTGGGGGCCCTGGGCTCCCTAACAGACTGTGGTGTGAGCCAAACTGCTGAGAATGGAGTGGGCAGGAAAGCACCGGGACTTTCAGGTAAGGTCAGCTCCGCGCTTGGATTGTTTTTCCTCCTTTCCTGGCCAGTCTTGGGCTGTTTTCTGGGAGGCAGGCAAGTGTCTGTACTCTGTGCTCGGGGTTTGGGGCTCAGGAATGATGTCATGCTCCAACAGTTGGATTCTATTAGCTTAAGGAGGAGGGAAACAGCCAATTTTCTTGACTTTGCAGATCTAGCTGATCTCACTGTTACTGAACCTGAGGTGTTTAGACTTCACTATAGGAATCATCATCTTACTTTTATTTAGCACAGATGCTCAGGATATTTTACAGGAAGAGTCTTTTATGTAGAAAAAATGAGTTATCATCACTACAGCATTGTGTTTGTAGTTCTTACATGGAAACTCCGGTGTCTTTTCAGTGGCTTGGTTTGTTCTAGTGAACACTGTCTGTTTTGTCTCTTGGTGCTGCTATGTCTGAACTAATGAGAAAAAAAAAAAAAAAAGCTAATTAACTCAGCTGGGAGCCTGTGGTGAGCTCCAAGGCTCTCTGGAGTAGTTATTAGGACAGAGGGACTGTCCTAGGCATATCTGAACCCGGGTCGGTCTCTCTCTCTGGCCCCCAGGTAGCTTGGTAAGAAGCAAGCTGTCCTCCTTCATTAATAAAGTCCATCACAGGCTTTCCTAAGAAAATACATGGGGTGGAGGCAGGTGGTGTCTGGGGGCTGGGGGACCTGCAAAGAGGTTTCTTATCCAGATATCTCAGAGTGAGCTGCTGCTAAGAGCTAGGTTACCTGAGGAGACATGAAGTGCTGTGGTTGTGCTGAATGGATTCCTTGGTTAACATTTTAACCAAATCTCAGGGCATGCAGTGTCCATGCCGCACGCCCCTTCTAAACTGTTTGTCCTATGTTTTGGTAAAACTTGTTCTGACCTAGAGGACTAGTGTGTGGTGAACTCATTGTGGCCTAGGAGAGGGGACTGTTCCAGAAAGGCACGTTCATAGGTGATGAGGTAGCTAAGGTTGTCAGTGGTCTTATCAGGAGGGTTAACGCAGTGGACAGACACTCCCTGCAGTGGAGACCCATCGGGATGTGCTTCCGCTTCAGCCATGTTATATCTTAAACTTACTGCTGGGCCTCAGGAAACTTGGTGGATGCCTTTGGTTTCTCTGTGGGATGAGGGAACAGCTGCCATCCTGGCTCTTTGGTTTTTCTTCTTGAACTTTCTGAACAGAATGTCTTTTGTACTCTGGCAAACAATGAGGGGGGCCTTCTGATTAACTTCGGGTCAGCTTGCCAATGAAAGCACTGGCCACGTCCCCAAGCGGGCTCCCTGAATGTGGACATGTGTGCATCACTGTTGTGGCCCGAGGCTCCATAAGGGTGAACTCCATGGCCCTGGACCTCAGACGGGCCGCTTCTAAAGTGATGCCTCCTTTCACTGCACTCCAGGACTCCTGCTTGGTTGACACCTCGGTTAACTGGGGGGATGTGGCATGGCACTGTTGGCTGGGACTCAGGTTGGGGGATGTGAGGAAGAGGCCTCTCTGAGTCGGTGGCCCTTCGGTGGACAACGCAAATCCAGGATCTCAGTTCTCCTCTACTCGTGTGGATGTGTTTGGGCAGCTCCTCCAATTTTATGGCCCCCCACACGTGTGAAGAGGGCTAGCAGATGATCTTTCTTTTGGTGTAGCAGAATGAATAATGGATTTGGGTTTAGGAGACTTGAACCGTGGCCAGGTTCTGCTACTTACCGTAAAGGTAGCCATGGGCAAGACGCTCAACCTCTACAACCTTCAGATTTATTGGCTGTGAGATGGAGATAAGGATAATAGCTCCTTCATAGGACTGTTGGGGGAAGCAAATGAAATAATTTCCATGAAAGTAGTTTTAAACAAGTCAAGTCCTATATAATGTAAGATGTTATGAATGGACACTTGAAGGATGGTCCCTCTCTCTTCTGGAAAGTCACTTTGCTCTCTTTTCTGGTTTTCCCATTTGTAAAGTCCCTTCTTCTCTTTTGCATTTATAAATAAAAATGGGAAAGTCCTCTTAAAACTTCTTCAAGATGGGAAAAGAAACAAATAGTGCTTTCTTTGGGTTGGGAAGTTTAGTGATGTTCATTGTAGACTTTGAGCCATAAATGATCCTTCAGAGATGAAGCTTTCCTTGGGTCACCTGACTCACATGTTTTAGTATAGAGGAGAGGGATTCCAAGAGACCCTTTGCTTTTCCCACAGCTGCCTGGCGCTTACGGAGTCATAGATTTTAGAAGCTGGAAGAGAGGCTACTGGTTGCCAGGGCTGGTTCCCTCATCCCGTTAGGTTCTGCTGGGGAAACTGTTTCGAGTGAGCAGGGAGGCCTTTCTCCTCCGTTTTGGGTTTGAAAGGCAGGGTTCTAACCGGCAGGAAGCGTTATTGCTCTGAAAGGTCCTTGGGGTCTGGGCAGCTCTTTTAGGAACCTGTGGCTACAGCTTAGAGGGAAATAAGAAAGAAACAAGGAAGTGGGAATTCTAAGGGCAGAGATAATCGATATGCCGTGGGACTGTGCAAGGACAGAATAGCAGGGGAGTGGAGCCTCTGGGCAAGGGCGTCCCAGCCCTGTCCTCAGAGACTCCGGGAGGCTCCTGGCATACTAGGTGGGAACACAGGGAGGGGCCGGCACCCCACCTGCAGCCGCAGCTTTTGTTGTAGGGCAAGGGCACACCTGCCATGCAGGCCCTGGAGTAGTGCCTTGGAAGAAGCCCCTGAACAGACAGATTTTTTTTTTTTTTAAATAACGGAGCCTTTTTTCCAGGTGAATCTTGTCAGAGCAGCCTCTCCAGCCTGAGGGGAAGCTGTCCACAGCTTAGCTTGGGTCTGCAGCTGTTCCCCACTCCTTGTCCGTCCAGTTTCCCAGAGCTGAGTCACAAATCGGATCCCTCCATGTTCCTTAAGGATGAAAAAGTAACATTCCTGTTCTTATTCCCTCTCTCCCCCTTCCTTTACTCCTCTTCCTGCACTTTCTCCCCCTGGGCTCCTTCTCTCTGTAAAATTAGAATAATCAGTTACCCAGGGAAGTTGAAATTCTGAAATACTTTGGAGGACAGGCCAAGGCCATCCTCAGTCCTGCTGGCTCTGCCCCCGTCCCTGGAATGCAGGGCTTGCGTGTACCATTTGGACGGGCACCCCAACTCCAGATATCACGGCCACACTGCTGGCCCGGGACTTAGAGAGGCTGCGCCCCGTCCCCACCTAACCTGATTCTGAGGACTACTTCCTGGAGATAGGAACCTGAGAGAGGTAGAGGGTCCGCCGAGTCCTGGGCCGTCCAAAGCACCTCCCTGCAGGCTGGCAGGACTGAGAGGCTGAGAGCATGTCATCCTGTTGCTTCTCTTAGCTGTTACCTGTCACTGCCCTGGAGACTCCTGATTTCTCATGTTGGGCCCAAGAGAGTTTGCCGAGGCAGCCAAGCAAAGGGAACGTGTGTGGAGCCTGGGGGAGGCCAGGCAGCAGCCCTGCAGGGCTTTGGCTTGTCTTCCTTCTGTCCCTCCACCTTAGCTTGGGAGAGCAGGCTGCGGGGAGGGGGCCTCGCAGGAACCATGCGAAAGTGGAGAAGGGGCCAGGAGGGCATGAAAGAAAACAAAAAATGACCACCTGGCGTGGTCTGCAGAGATTTCTCTTTCTGTGGGAAAACTTGCACGAGTGAGTGGCTTCTTCTGGGGGTGGGGAGGGAGACTGTGCATCTCTTTTATGCTGGGGAGGAGCTGCTCTGTGCACCTGTCCCAATAGGTGGGTGGGGTGAAATGCTGGGTGCATCCATCTGAGGGGAACATGCCACGTGATATTGTCTGATAGAAAAAATCCAGGGTCTCTGTTTCTAGCCATGGGCCCTAGAAAACTGGCCTGCGTGTGTGTATGTGTGTATGTGTGTGTTGAGGGGAGAGGAAGATGCTGAATGAGTCTAGACTACCTTATTGAAGGATTTCTCCAAAGATCCCTTCTCATTTTTTTGGGCTCAGGTATACTGCTGTTGAGGGGCTGTTGAAATGATCACGCTACTCTTCTCTGAAAACTGCCTGAATCTTAGATTGCGCTGTCTCTATAAAGGGTGAATTATATGCAATCAGGATATGAAGCCTTCTTAACCAAAGCTGACCTGTTCCTAAGAGTTTGTCATGAAACCACCTGTTTCTCAAAGATACAGACTTTTTTTCTGTGTGACTTGTCACTGAAGGGATTTGTATGTGAGCTGGAGATTGGCTAATAGGAAGTGTCACAGTGGATGAAGGACTATTTGAACCTGGGAAAAAGGAGCTAAACATAGGGTATGGGAGACAAGATCTGAAGCAGTAGGAAGATTACCAGAAGGAACAGGAGAGAGGCCCTGGGAAGGGGATTGAGGAGAGGGTAGTTCTCAGGGACAGGAAGGGTGATAGAGGGTGTACCTGGGCTGACCTAGGAGGCCTTCGTGATATAGCAGAATGCCGGCCCGCCCCCAGGGGCTCAAGGAGGCAGTGTTGTGTAGGTCCTAACAAGCACTGGGAGGGCAGGAGTGGGTGGGGGCGGCTGGCACTGGGGTCAACACCCCTGTTCATTTGCTCTTTGGGCTCAGAGACATCTCTGGTGCCCATATGTTCTCTTGGTCTGTTTACCCATTTAGTCAGTGAATACAGAGGATCTGGGCCAAGGCTGGGGAGGATCTAAAAAAGTATCAAGTGTGGAATTTATCCCATATATATATTGTATTACTTGTAGTATAGTTATTTCCTCCCCAGTGTGAGCCTCTGTCCGTGTGACTGAGAAGAAACACAGACCTACTGAAGTTTTAGGTTTCGATGGTAGGGTTAATGGCCATCTCATGCATTAGACTGGGAAAAAGGAAGAGGGTCCAACTCTTAGACTCTGATTTGAAGCACTATTTGAGTAATGGGAGAGAGCCCACTAAAGGACTGGAAATAGGAGGAGGGTGTTCTAGGCTTCTCTGAGAGTGTCAGACCATGGGGTGTGTGTGCAGGGCGGGGAATGGGAAAGGGAAATGGGAAAATTGGACAGAAAACTATAAAGTCAGCTAGTTTCTAGAACTCTTTAGCTTTGTTTGAGGAACTGATTTTGGTATGTTCATTCATGTCTTGGAACAGAGGCTCCCTTATGGAGTTCTGACAACTGAGTTTTATAGATTACTTTTAAGTGAGTCAACCTGTAATGTGTTTGTTCAACTCTTAGTGACTATTAGCTATTCAGTGAGTGTATGGTGCTGCCTTCGAGCAGCTCTGATGGAACTATTTGCACATAATGAGAGTATCTTACATGCAGTGTAGTGAAGTGATTAAGGGCTGGAATTCCGGGGTCATATAAACATAGGTTTAGTATCTGACATTACTATTTACTAGCTGTGTGACCTTGGGTAATTTATCTAATCTCTCTGAGCCCCAGTTTTCTGTGAGGCATCTGTAAAATGGATATAATAATAACTCTTAGCTTGTTACAGTTGCGGTGAGGATTGAATGAAATGATACACGTAAAGCTCTCAGCCCAGTGCCTGGCACACAGTAAATGTTCAATGCTTTCCGTTATTATTATCAACTTAGAGCAGCTCTTTGAAGAGAGTAAGGCTGGCATCTCTTAATCAGGTTGGGGTTACTATGCTAGGAAAGTCAAATCATGTTCTTCTTTTAGATGGAGTGTATACTTTGTACTTTATTCATCTTTCTGTCAAGACCCCAGGAGAGTTTCTGACGTGGTCCTTCTCAACCCAGCTTCATAGGCTCAGCTCTACTCTCTTGTAGGATGCTTACCCTTCACAGTCATGGGAGTCTAGAACTGCTTCTTGTTTGCCCCTTTCCTACAGGCTGGCCCAGGTAGGTAGGACCTTGAGGTTCTCCTTAACACAGGATTGGAGGCCCTTCCCAAGCTGCTCTCAGTGCTCTGGACACTGGCTACCCTAGCACTCCTCACCTCTGCTTCCATGAATTCTATCCTATATCCTTCAAGACCCAGCTTAGAACATAGGCTTTGCAGCCAGCTCTGGAGGTTCATAGTCTGGCGCTTCCTCTTACTATCTGTGGACCTCTGGAGTTATTAACCTTTGTAAACCTTAGTGTCTTTATCTGTAAATTGGGAGTAATGTTACCCATCTTAAAGATCTGTTGCAGGGGTTAAATGAGATAATTTACATAAAGCACTTAGCTTAGTTTTGGCACACATATGCTCTCAAAAAATGCTAGCTGCTGCTGCTGTTAGAGATATCTCCCTCCTATGAACTTCTCTGCCGGCATACAGGAGTAGAAAGAGCCCTGCCCAGGTAGTAAGCAGATCTGAGCTTTAGTCCTGGCTCTAACTATGACTTGCTGGGTGACCTTGGGGAAGTAACTTGGCTTCTCTAGGCTTCAGTTTCCTCTTCCAGGAAGTGGGAGGTTTGGATTGAGTGTTTTCGTTGACGTTCTGACGTGACTCTTGATATGCATTATCTTATCTTTCCAACTAGGTTTCCCTAAAGTCCTATGAAGCTAAGTAAAATATTTGATACATTTTATTTCCTCAAACTGACCAACATACTTAGTTTATGCTTAAAAACATATTTGGGTAACTTTTTTTTTTTTTTAACCCCATCAGCTGGATTCTAGGAAGCATTTTGCCTTGGTTCGTATAACTTGGAGACTGGGAACTTGTTCTCAGCTGCATAGGGCTTGGTTGCAACAACTTGCAAAGAGGCTCTAGCCCTTAGTAAGCTAGAAGGTCTCCCAGGTCAGTAAGAAAGGAGATGGTGGTTTCACTTAGTGCCTCTGGAAAAATTTTGGTCAACACATGTTTGGAGTACTCATTTGTTCTGCTGTAAAGACTTAGACCAGCTCTGTGAATAAATACGGCCAACACTGTTTCCTTCTCTCAGTGGCGAAAACTGGCAGTGTTTTTTGACAGACCCTCTCTTCTTTTGAGTCTGGAGTGAGCCAGTTGTGCTCAGAGACAAACCTGTGTGTTAAGGGAAGAGCCATCCAATGAAAGAGTGATGTCTAGAGCCTGGTCGGGCTGTCGGGGTTCACATTCTGGCTCTGCCACGTCCCAGCTCTGTCACCTTGGGTAAGGTACTTAGTCTCCCATGCCCCAGTCCCTCTTCTATAGAATGGAGGTGGTAATAGTACTATTTCATAGGGTCGTGGTGAGGCCTAAATGTCAAGTGCTGAGACTAGCACCTTGTATCTAGCACTTCATGCAATGTGAGCCATTATAGTTATATTTATTATTCCCTTGTAAGCCAAGCGGAGTTTGTTTCTGAGTGGCTAGTCTGTCTGTCCGGTTTGTTCTGCTGAGAAATGTGAGGCGCTACCCGCTTCCTCCATGTCTTGGACAGATATCTAGTATCGGCAGGGCAGTAGTAAGTGTCCCCTGTCAGTACAGAGGTCATAGCTCTCGTACCTTGCTTTTGTAAAGAATTATGTCAACCAGAGGGGGAATCTGGCTGAACAAAGGAGCATCTAGGTTGAAAGGACCCTCTCTGATGAGTAATGCATGTTCTGTGGCAGAGTCCTGGGCAAAAGAGCAAGCAGGGAAGTGGGCTGAGGAAGAGAGTAAATTCAGGGGCAGAGAGAGCTAGGGAATGAAGAGTGGTGACTATCCCCAGGCAAATGGGTGTGGCTGAGACCGTGAGCTGTATAAGAAGCTCCTGGCACTTTATCTTTCAGGAGACATGTTGCCTCCACAGCCCCAGGTGAGACTTGCCCCCGACAGTGAACAGAGACCAGTCTCAGAGGAGCGGTGGATTGGGACGGGGAGGTTCTAACCTGTTCCTCACAAGAAGGAGTAGTACCGAGTAGCTTGGTGCATCTTATCTGCAAGTGTAATTATAAAGAGATTTCCTTGTTCAACTGCAAGAAACAGGAAATTTGCTGCCATAGTTAGCAGCATGTTTTAAGTCCCTCAAATCTCCTTTGAGTGCTACCAAAGCTCTCAGCTTTGTTGTTATCTCTTGTTGAGCTAGAGTCTGGGAAGGTCATATCAACAGTGCCAATTTATGGGCCTGCTGAACCCAGGCTGGCCTAGGGCAGAATGGGGAGTTCCTGGGAGTAGGTGCTTCACAGATTTTCCCTTTGAGTGAGCCTGTTTATAATTTAAGGTTCCTTTTGCTTTAGAAGACCAAACTCTGTGGATTAGGGTCAAACATTTTATTTCTTCCGCAGTTTTGCTTCTGTAGGCTCCCAGAGGCAGGAGCTCAGTCTCTACAGTAGCTCCCTGTACAATCAGGAGACGCTCAGCCTTGATGGTACTTTCAGCTACCAACACTATGCCTCACACTCCTTACTGGAGGTAAGTTTTCTTGGCACAGAGTTATGTCAGACTCCCCTACCTCATTTAGTTTATTAGCAATTTTTGACCTATCGTGTGTTCTGAAGGAGTGATTAAAAGAAGTGAAGACCACAGTGTGTAGAAACCACACGTGGGGCCTTGTACTCATTTGTAGGGATCTAAGAATAAGAAGGTCAGACCCCTGTGTACCTATACTTTGTCACTTGGCAAATGGATGCAAATAGGGAAAGGAAATTAAAGAACCTGGCTGACCCTGGCACCTATAAAGAAGTGTGGTATTTGAATGCGAAAGGAAAATACCTGGGATAGCTGAGTTGAACTTGGCAATGTCAGTGACCTTGGTTTGCAGTCTGTGACTTCACTGACTCAGAGAACTGAGGCTTTGGAATCTAGAAAGGAAAGAGTACTGAAGTTTATTTTCTTTGCCCCCCTCTAACCCCCAGATTTACTCACCCCTTTGGGTTCCAACATAAATGGAAATGCCAGATAAATTGCTGTTTTTGAAATCGAGTGGGCAGCACTGTCCTCTGTGGGACCCAGTCTCTCTGGGTTGTGAGTCATCACTGCTGCTCAGGATTGGGTTACTGCTCAACTGTGCTGGGAGAGCCAGCTGTGAGGATACTGGTGGTAAGAAGGGCGGTGGGTTTTTTTAACGCTGAGTAAGTGCCCAAAGGGAAGTGGCAGGGGTCAAATTAAAAAGAAAACAATGAGGAACAACTGGAAAATTTTGTTGTATTTAAATCTCATTAAATGGAAGTAGAAAAGCTTCTTTTTTTTTTTTTTTTTTTAATCTCAAAACCCACATCTGTTTGGTAAACCCAGGTGGGTTTCAAAAGCAATGCTATCCAGACTCCTTTTCATCTGAAAAATACCCAAGGTCACATGTCTCCATAGCTTTGCTGGAAGAAGTTGAGCCCTGGGAAGCTGTAGAAACTAAAGGAGAAAACCATGGAGTTACGTGTATTTTACCACAATAAGAAAAGTTAGTGGGGAGAAAAAGAAAGCTGTGGAGATTGCAACACTTATGACATCGTCCTGGCCCCTGATAGCAGTTATTGTCAGTGGGCGAGTTGGGATGTGACTTTATCCATTTGTGTTCCCTAAGGGTTTATTTCTCCCCAGCCCTTTCTCTTAATTTACAGTCTTTCCTTGAGATCCCACAGGGGGGCAGGGAGGGTGTCCAACTCTGCCTCTCTTGTCTAGAAACTTTTTATTTATTCATTCATTCAGTACATCTTTATTGAGTATCCATCCTGTTCTAGGCACAGTTCTCTATGCTGGGGATGTAGAGGTAACTAACACAGCAAAGTCCTTGTGTCATGGGAGGGCAGTAAGTAAAAAAGCAAACCAATCAATAAATGAGATAAAGATAGTGATATGAGCCATGAAGGAAATAATGGTGATGTAAAAGAGAGAGAAACAGGAACTTTAAAAAAAAATTATTTATTTATTTATTTATTTAGTATATTTATTTTTGGCTGCGTTGGGTCTCTGTTGCTGCACGCAGGCTTTCTCTAGTTGCGGTGAGCGGGGGCTGCTCTTCGTTGCGGAGTGCTGGCTTCTCCTTGCGGTGGCTTCTCTTGTTGCGGAGCATGGGCTCCGGTAGTTGTGGCATGCGGGTTCAGTAGTTGTGACTCGCGGGCTCTAGAGCGCAGGCTCAATAGTCGTAGTGCACGGGCTTAGTTGCTCTGCGGCATGTGGGATCTTCCCGGACCAGGGATCGAACCTGGGTCCCCTGCGTTGGTAGGTGGATTCTTAACCACTGTGGCACCAGGGAAGCCCAAGAAACAGGAACTTGATAGCTATTTTCAAAAGAGGAGTTAGAGGTGACCTCTCTGAGAAGATGACATTTGAGCTGCAAGTTCAAGGATGAGAAGAAGCTGTGAATGTGAAGATTTGGGGAAAGTACATTCCTGGAAGAGGGAACAGCAAGGCAAAGCCCCTGAGGTAGGAAAGAGCTTGGCATGTTGAGAGAACAGAAAGTCGTCATTGTTAGAATATAGGGGGCAGGTGGATGTAAGGGGTATAAGACGGTAGAGGCTAGTTCAGGTAGAGCCTTTTGGCCATGGTAAGGAGTTTGGAAAACCAGTATGAGGGATCTATATTCTAGGTGTGGCACAACTAGGGATAAGGTGTCAAAATATGGGGAAATAGAAGGGATCTGGAGTGGGGATAGACACATAAATGATTAGCTAAAGGAAGATGAATAAATATAATTCAATTCTGCATAATTCTTGGGATCAAGCAATATGTGTTTTTTGTTGTTGTTGTTGTTTTTGTGTGTGTGGTATGCGGGCCTCTCAGTGTTGTGGCCTCTCCCGTTGCGGAGCACAGGCTCCGGAGGCGCAGGCTCAGCGGCCATGGCTTACGGGCCCAGCCCCTCCGCGGCATGTGGGATCTTCCCGGACCGGGGCACGAACTCGTGTCCCCTGCATCGGCAGGTGGATTCTCAACCACTGCGCCACCAGGGAAGCCCGGCAATATGTGTTTTAAAAATTTCTGTAGATTTTAGATTTGTGGTATATCATTAGTAGAATGAATGCTTACTCTATTGTAGACATTGTGTTTTACTAGGCGTTTTCACTTGCATCATTTTAGCAAATTCTCACAGCAATCCATGAACGAATTTGTTGATATTCTGCTGTCTGCAGCTGAGGAACTCAGACTGGCTAACTTGCTTAAAATCCAAATCTAAGTCTGTATGATTCCAAAGGATGTGCTCTTTCTATATCCCCACTCTGATTGATGCCACCTCCTCTTAGTTATCCAAAATAGTTAATGAGCATTTTTTTCCTGAATTGTTAAGTGTTGTTTACTGTCATGTTCTCCTTTCTGTCCTTTGGAAGCTAGGATAGATTTTGGATGTTTGTGGGGTTGAGTGAGGTATTTTTTTGGTTTTTTTCCATCTTTTTCTAAAAGGAGTACCAGGTTAAATATTGAGACTACCAGTGCATATCAAAACCTGGGGAGGGTGGGGTGTGTAACAAGACTTGGAAACAGCCTGAATCACCTCTCTTTACCTGGGTAGGAAGAGTGATCTTTCTGATCAGTACTCCACAAGTAGCTCATTAGATGTCCTATTATGATCCCCCCTATTTTGTAGTAAGAAGATGGAATTTGGTTTTGGAAAATTTAAGTAATTTGTCAGTAAACTAGCATTTGTAAGTAAACTCTGATTTTCTAGTTCACAGGTCTCTTTTAGAGTCTTCAAGTTTGTTGGCAATGATTGAGGAAAGAAATTTGTTAGGCCATAACTTTCACTTACTGGGAATTGAACATTGACTAGTTTCTGTTGGTAGATACTTCTTTTCCAAGGGACTGATCCTGATTGGATTCTATAAATCAAGGGTGAGGATTCTGAAATGAAAATGTATAGGGTGTTTATAAACTTTCAGTCCTTGGTGTTCATGAGATCTGTGTTCAGCCTGGTTCACCGGCTAGATGGAATAGTTTGTGAAGGGCAGAGCAGGGTGAGATTGAATTTCAGGTTTAACATGGATTCCTGACACACAGAGGAATTTCTTTTTTAAGCAATGGGATTCTGCTTTCCTGTTTCCCCTATCCCTGTCTGTTTTAGTGACTCCTTTGCTTCTGAAGGAAAAGCTCTGTGGTTAGGAAAGACTCCTTGAGAGAATGCTTTTATCTCCAGCACCTCTTCGCTGAGCCTGCACCTACCATGAGCAGCGACACACAGATGAGCTAGCGAGAGGCCGAAAAGATTGGTGGAGGTCAGAACTTGGAGTGATTGAACCCTCCAGGAACTGGGGAATCGTTGTTCTTCTGAAAGCAGGAAAGGAACACAACTGGATTTAGTTGGTAGAAAAGAAACCTTTGAGACCACGTGGAAGATAGAATTGGAGTGGGAAGAAACTTGTCTGTCTTATTGGGTGTAACTAGAGAGGTAATATTCCAGTTCCCCAAAATTCATTTAAAGCAGACTGTAAGGGAAGTCTGGATGGTGGGGAGGGAGGGTCTGTGCTCCAGATGACAGAGCTCTCTAGGGCCTTAGAGCAGTGGTGTTCAGACATGAGCTGCCCCCAACTCACCTGGAAATCTTGTTTCTAGTTCAGTAGGTCTGAAGTGGGGCCTGAGAATTTGCATTTTCAGCAGGTTTCTAAGTTGCTGCTGCTGCTGCTGGAGGTTAGGAACCACTGCTTAACAGGCTCAGCAGCTGAGATTCAAGTGAGGGTGAGAGGGCCAGATGTTAACTGGTGTGCCTTCTTCATGCACTTAGAATTTCATGTCTACACTTTAGAATCTCTTGGGTCACTAACCCCATAACATCAACAAAGCCTGGTCAAGGTTCGTGCCCTCTGTCCCTAGGACTCTTCTCACAATATCCCTGTCACCTCTGCATGAGGTTTTCAGCTGTGTGCTTGTCTCTAAACAGCTGTTGACTGATTTTTGGAAAATGCCTGTCCTGGGCACATGATTCTTTTCGCATAGGTGACCTTAATGGCAGGATAAGCTCTCCCCTGCCCTTCAGCACAGCCACCTGGTTGGCAGGACTGTTTCGGGGACTGCAGGCAGGCTCAGCGTTGAGTGTGTTCTGTTGATTAGCCAGGTTTACACAGGACATGCCTGGGAGATTATCTCTTTAGCCCAGGAGTTGAATTTCAAGGGCAAAGTCTAAAGTTGGCAGCTGATAGGCGGAGAACACCTGGACAGGAGGATTTCACTTGGCTTTCACTTAGCCAGGCCTCAGTGCCTCTTCCCACAGAGGTCAGGTTTTTTGCTTGTCTGCTGCCCAAGCAGGTAACTTCGGGATGCTTCTTCCAGAGCAGCATGGCTCCAGGCACTGCCCCTGGCTATCTCCTCAACGACCTGTGACTTCAGGTGAGACATTAGACTTAGTAAGTACAAGCTGCCTTCTCTTCCGTGGAGTTCTCATTTCTTGTTTCCCTGTGCTTGCTTTTCCGCTTGAGGGAGGATCTTCATCTCTCCTTCGTGGTCAGAGACTCTTAGATTTGTCCCAGGGCTCTTCTTTTCTTAGCTACCGTCGTTAGTCCAGAATTCTGTTTCAGTGTGGGAAGGGATATTAAAGGTTACCTGATTTACCTCTGCCCAACCTTTTTCATATCCCTGCACCCACAGAAAATGATGATTTTTGTAAGGCGCACTGGGATAAAAGGAGGAGGCTGCTGGTAACCCTGAGCTCTGGTGCTACCCCAGGGGTTGATGGAGTCTGCACAGCTGTAACCCGTCCTTGGCATACTGATTGGGAACTCTGATCCGGTCCTAGGTGCATTACTGGGGTGGCAGAGCTAGGACTGGACTCAGATCTTTTCACTGCTGCTGATTCAGGGCATTGCTGTATACACAACACAAGAACTGTGAGGTGTTACAGTTTCAGATTAGCAAGCACACATGAAACTGTCTCAGGCTAATTTTTGTTTAAGATTGTTTTCCTTTCTTTTTTTGTAACAAAACCAATACATTTGTCCTAAAAACTTTTACAAAATAGAAAAATATATAAGTGTGAATAGGAACCTATCCTGTAAACCCATGCCCCAGAAATATAATCATTGTTAACAGTTGTGTAACAATGGATTTTTTTCTTACATTTGTATGTACATTGACTTTATTTTTACAAAAAATGATTATACTCTAATAAAAGAAAAGAAAAGGAAAAAAAAGCATTGGCGACAGTGTGGAGGAATTTAGGACCCTTATACGTTGCTGGTGGGAATGTAAATGGTGCAGTTGTTGAGGGACTGAATTCTTTTGGTTCCTCAAAAAGCTGAAACTTGCCATAGGACCCAGCAATTCCACTCCCAGGTGTAAACCTAACAGAAGTGAAAACAGGAACTCAGGTACTTTATGCCAGTGTTCATAGCAGCATTATTCACTGTCCCACAGGTGGAAACAACCCAAGTGTTCACTCACAAATGAATGAACGAAAATGTGGTATATACGTACAGTGGAATATTAGCCATAAAAGGGATGAAATTCTGATACATGCTACAACAGAGATGAACCTTTAAAACATTGTGCTCAGTGAAATAAATCAGACATAATAGGACAAATATTGTATGATTCTGCTTACATGAAATGTCTATAATAGGCAAATTGATAAAGACAGAAAGTAGAGTAGAGGTTATCAGGAGCCTGGGGAGAGGGAGATTGGGAGCTCTTGCTTAGTGGTTACAGTTTTTCTGTTTGGGAGAGTGAAAGAGTTTCGGAAATAGTGGTGATGGTCACACAACATTGTGAATGTAATTAATGCCACTGAATTTTAAACTTAAAAATGCTTAAAATGTGAAATTTTATATATATTTTAACACAGTAAAAAAAAATGGTTGAAATTTCTTCTCTTGATAATTTACTTAGGCTATTTTTCCATGTCAGTACATTAGTTTTAACAGCAGCACTCAGTTTCTTCAGGTGGATGTATCATAATTTATTTAACCAAACCTCTGTTGACGGACATTTGAGTTATTTCCAGCTTTTCCTATTATAAACAGTGCTGCAATAAACAGCGGTATATAGCTGTCTTTGCCCAAGCGTTCGAGTACTTGTATTACCTTAGGCAAAATTCCTAGAAGGGAAGATTTGCTGATTAAAGCTTATGCTCATTTAAAATGTTAGTAAATATTGTCAAACTTCTTTCCAAAGAAGTAGCATCAATTTAGTTCTCATCAAAAGTATATTTGGGGCTTCCCTGGTGGCGCAGTGGTTAACAATCCGCCTGCCAATGCAGGGGACACGGGTTTGAGCCCTGGTCTGGGAAGATCCCACATGGCCGCGGGGCAACTAATGTGCCACAAATACTGAGCCTGCGCTCTAGAGCCTGCGAGCCACAACTGCTGAGCCCGTGTGCTACAACTACTGAAGCCTGCAGGCCTAGAGCTTGTGCTACACAACAAGAGAAGCCACCGCAAGCCCGCACGCAGCAACAAAGACCCAGTGCAGCCAAAAATAAATTAAAAAAAAAAAAAAGTATATTGTGATGCCTGTTTCCACCACACCTTTGCCAACATGAGTATTACAGAGTGTTTCAATCTTTGCCAATCTGATAGGTGAAAAAGGCTTTCTTATTGTTGCTTTATTTAGGATTTCTTTAATTATTAGTGAAATTGAATACCTTTTATGCTCACTGGCAGTTGTGCTTATTCTTATGTGAATTTTCTGTTCAAATACTTTGTTCAGTTTTGTATTTGGTCATTAATTTTTCTTGTAGATTTGTAAGAGCTTTTACAATACATATTACATTAGAACTCTTTGCCATATGTATTGCTGGTATTTTCCCCCTCAGTTTGTTTTATTTCAGGTTTTGACTTTGTGCTAATTATTTGCCTTTCACATGTTTTAAATTTTTATGTAGGTCAATGTATGATATTTTCCTTCATGGCTTCTTTTCCCCCCTTCATGGCTTTTGAGTTGAATTTTGTGTCATGCTTTGAAAAATTTTCTTCACTCATTAGAATTATAAAAATCATTCATTAATTTTTTTCTAGTGTTTTTATGGTTCCAGTTTTTAAATTTAGACTGTAATTAAGTTTGTAGTAGGGTGAAGTAGGAATTAACTTTTATTGATAAAAAACCTAAAATAACCTTTTTTCCTATTATATTTGTAAACTTCTGTTCACTTTAGTGTTTTTAGCGAGTGAGGCTACCTATATTCAAATTCTTATATTTCTTTTCTTTTTTTTTTTTTTTTTTTTTTTTTTTTGCGGTACGCGGGCCTCTCACTGTTGTGGCCTCTCCTGTTGCGGAGCACAGGCTCCGGATACGCAGCCTCAGCGGCCACGGCTCACGGACCTAGCTGCTCTGCGGCATGTGGGATCTTCCCGGACCGGGGCACGAACCCGTGTCCCCTGCATCGGCAGGCAGACTCTCAACCACTGTGCCACCAGGGAAGCCCATCTTATATTTCTTATTTATTATGTACCGTAACCATTGAAAACATTTTCTGCAACATTTTTAGAGGATCATTTCTGATTCAGTTTACAAAAAAAAAAAAAAAAAAGGCTTTAATGAGAGATTCAGATCAAGAAATTGTACCCAGGTCTTCTGATTCCCAATCCTGTTTTTTTGTTTGTTTGTTTTCTATTATTCTTATGCAACACAGCCAGATTGCTTTTCATAATGTTTTGGAATAATTGCATCACTCCCCTTCTGAAAATTTGACGGTGAATCCTATATGCGATTGAATTTGACACACTAGACCTAGATGGTGTGACATAAAAGCCTCTCTTTTAAATTATACCTGGTGTGATGAGCTCAGCCTAGCTGAGGTGGGAGCAGGGTGGCAATTGCCTGTTAAATAAGTGCAGTTTGGTGCTGAGGAGATTCAGGGGCTGAAGTCTGAAGGGATTTTAAGACCCAGGGAGGGTGTGACTATGGGAGGGGAGCTGCTGGAAAAAGTATGAAAAAACTTGGCTACTAGAAGACAGATTAAGGAAGATTTTTGACGTGAGAGAAGGAAGAGGAATAATGTTTATTGAGGACCCACTTATGTCTCAGGTACTCAACTAATAGGTCCCCCCTAATTGTGTTTTAAAAGTCAACTTTTAGCAGCCTAGGCTTGCTGCTTCTAAGGGTCGTGAACCCAGAAAAGAAAGTCTCATTCAAGGTCAGAGTAAGTAAAATCCTGGAACCGGAAGTTAGGGTGTGAGAGACCAAGGAGAGAACAGCATTGACCTGACGTCATCTCTGCTCTTGTCAGCCAGAAGCTTAGATGGAAGTGTTTTTAGTGGAAGTAGACACATACGGAAGCAGAAGGAGAAACTACTTCAGATCAGCAAAACACTCATTAGGCCCTGGAGGACCAGCTGTATACAGACATACAATCCCTACCCCTAAGGAACTAAATCGTTGTTTACTGGACAAGACATATACAAGGTCAGTACACTACTGTGAGAATTATGCCACTATCCAAGTGGCACGGGGAGGAAAGGATTAATTCAGTCACTGGTGGGAAGACAGTGAGAAAGATAAGGGCAAAGTTGCACAGAGGGAATAGTGCTGGTTCAGATTTTGAAGTATGAATGGATTTTTTTTTTTTTTTTTTTTTTTTTTTTGCGGTACGTGGGCCTCTCACTGTTGTGGCCTCTCCCGTTGCGGAGCACAGGCTCCGGACGCGCAGGCCCAGCGGCCATGGCTCATGGGCCTAGCTGCTCCACGGCATGTGGGATCTTCCCGGACTGGGGCATGAACCCGTGTCCCCGGTATCGGCAGGTGGACTCCCAACCACTGCGCCACCAGGGAAGCCCTATGAATCGTTTTTTATTTCTTTTATTTTTTTAAAATTTATTTATTTTATTTATTTACTTTGGGCTGTGTTGGGTCTTTGTTGCTGTGTGTGGGCTTTCTCTAGTTGTGTTGACGGGCTTCTTGTTGCAGTGGCTTCTCTTGTTGTGGAGCACGGGCTCTAGGCATGCAGGCTTCAGTAGTTGTGGCACGGGGGCTAAGTAGCTGTGGCTTGCGGGCCCTAGAGTGCAGGCTCAGTAGTTGTAGCCCCCGGGCCTAGCTGCTCTGCAGCATGTGGGATCTTCCTGGACCAGGGCTCGAACCGGTGTCCCCTGCATTGGCAAGTGGATTCTTAACCACTGCGCCACCAGGGAAGCCCCTGAATCGTTTTTTAAATGGACAAGGCAAGGAGGGGCATTCCAGGTAGAGGGATTAGCATATGCAGAGACAGAGAAGAGTGAAGCAGTGTGTGCAAAGTTATGTGCACATAACTACTAATTGGTCATTTTTTCTGTGCATAGTAGGACAGAGAGAGCAGCATTAAGATGAGACTGTAGAGACAGGTGTCAGGGAATACCTCTTGTAAGGCAGGATCTACCATTGTTCTGCGTACCAAGTCACCCCAAAACATTGTGCATGTTTAAGCAATAATTTTATTATCATCTCTCATGGTTTGGGGGGTCTTGCTTGGGGTCTTCTCACGTATTTTTTTTCAGAAGGTGGCTGGGCTGGACTCATCAGAAGACTCGGTCACTCCCATGTGTGGTGCCTGAGCAGGGGAAACTCAAGCAGCTAGGGCCCCTCAGCTCTCTGGCTGCTACTACCCCCCTTCCCATATTGCTCCCTGTGGCCCCTCCAGCATGGTGGCTCAGGACTGGGAAGCCAGCGCCCCTAGAGCCTGGCGGAGGTTGCTGGCCCCATCTAACCTAGCCTGGGAAGGTAAGCACCTTCACATAGGCCGCATTCTGTTCCTTGAGGTACTTACAGAGGCCCTTCCAGTTCAAGGAGAGAAATATCAATTTGTAAGCTTGTTTAGAAGTCACCACAATCACACAGATTAATTTAAATTTTAAAACTGTAGGGCAGTTTTCCCCAGACTTAATTCATTGCCTACCATCTTCACAATATTATCATGGCCTCTCTGAACTATTATTTACATATTTAAGTCAGCTAACTTTCAAACTTAAATTTATTTTAAGAGGAAACATTAGCTCACTTTCTTAAAGTGGAAAATCAGTATAACTTGCTATACACAGAAGATAAGTTTTAAAGTAAATACAAGGAAAGCAAAAAATGTTGAAAAAATTTTGCCAGATACTGCTGCCTATGAATGTCTCATCTCCCTCCCTCCCCTTTCCCCTCCCTCTCCCTCAGCAAGTGGAGACTTTCTTCTTAATCTAGTGAGAAGGTTTGAAAGATTTACAAAGTGAATGACTCCATCACCTTGTGATTTCATGCCATTTAATTCTGTGTAATATGATGATGAGTTCCTGCCATTCAATTCCTTACCATATTTTGGGAAGCACTGCTGTGGGCAGTGGAGCCGCTAAAAGAATTTGAGCACTGGAGCAATATGGTTAAATTTGCTAGAGAGATCACTTTGGCTGAATTGCAGAGAGTAGATTTGAAGAAAGTAAAACTGGGAACAAGGAGATGATTTTTAGGAGATTATTGCAGTAAGTCCAGCAATCAGTAGTAAAGTCTGGGTCAGAGAGTGGCAGGGGAATGGAGGAGGTCAATATAAGACATTAAGAAGGTAGCATTTGCAGCTTGGTGACAGATTGGACTAGAGTAAGAAGGAGAATGAAAAGTCAGGGATGACTTGGAGAAACGTGGGTAACACTGTGGAAAAAGTACAGGAGGGAATGTGTTTTATTAGAGGTGGAGTGGGAAATGATGAGTTTAGTTTTAGGCATTCCTTTTTCTTAAGTTTTGTGTGTGTGTGTGTGTGTGTGTGTGTGTGTTACGCGGGCCTCTCACTGTTGTGGCCTCCCCCATTGCGGAGCGCAGGCTCAGCGGCCATGGCTCACAGGCCCAGCCGCTCCGCGGCATGCGGGATCCTCCCGGACCGGGGCACGAACCCGTGTCCCCTGCATCGGCAGGCGGCCTCTCAACCACTGCGCCACCAGGGAAGCCCTCTTAAGTTTTTTAACATAAATTTTCTTGCCACTTTATGGATTTGTCTGATTGTTTCTTTGGGGTGTTATTTAGGTTCTTCCTCTTTCCCCTGTATTTTCTGTAAACTGCAAATTAGATATAGAGGCTTGATTCGATTTAGGTTAAGCATTTTGCGGGAAGAAACTATAAATGGTGCAGCAGATCAGAGGCACGTAACGTCTGGTTTCCTCACTATTATTTATGCTCAATTTGGTCACTACTTAAGGTAGGGGAAGCCAAATTTCTTCATTGTGAAATTATAGCTTTTATTTTATAACTAGCAGATAATCTGTGGGTGACCTTTGGCACTACTCCCCATCAATCTTCAACTTAAGCGGTTATTTATTTTTTGAACTTTTTATTATGGAAAATGTCAAGCATACACAAAAGTAGAGAAAATAGAAGATGAATCCCCATATATCCATCTTCCAGCTTCAACTGTCATCAACACTTGGACTAGCTTCTTTTTTCTCTGTCCTTGTCCACTACCCCTCCTTTTTCGCCTGTGGAATTTTGCAAGTGAGTTCCAGGCATCATACCATTTCATCCATAAACACTGCAGAATGTACCTGTAAAAGACCTTTCAGACATGTTTAGACATATTGATTTTTTTTTTAATTTATTTTTTTATTATTTATTTTTGGCTGCGTTGGGTCTTTGTTGCTGCACCTGGGCTCTCTCTAGCTGCGGCGAGCGACGGCTGCTCTTTGTTGCGGTGCACGGGCTTCTCATTGTGGTGGCTTCTCTTGTTGCGGAGCACGGGCTCTAAGTGCGCTGGCTTCAGTAGTTGTGGCACACGGGCTCAGTGGTTGTGGCACACGGGCTCAGTAGTTGTGGCTCATGGGCTCTGGAGTGCAGGCTCAGTAGTTGTGGCGCACGGGCTTAGTTGCCCCGCGGCATGTGGGATCTTCCCAGACCAGGGCTCAAACCCATGTCCCCTGCATTGGCAGGCGGATTCTTAACCACTGCGCCACCAGGGAAGTCCCGACATACTGATTTCTGACCAGCAATTTTTAGTGGCCCTCAAGAAAGAACAGATTACTGATGATTGAATTGATCCAGAGTTAGGCTTTCATTTGGTCCTTTGTATCCATGGGTTCTGCCTCCACGGATTCAACCAACCACAGATGGAAAATATTAGGGAAAAAACTTCCAGAAAGTTTCAAAACGCAAAACTTGAATTTGCCACACACATTTGCTATGTAAACAGACAACTGTTTACATAACATTCACATTGTATTTACAACTATTTACATATCACTTACATAGTACTAGGTATAATTACTCTAGAGATGATTTAAAGTACATGAGAGGTATGCGTAGGTTATATGCAAGTACTACGCCATGTAAGAGACTTGAGCATCCGTGGATTTTGGTATCTGTGGTGGGTCCCTCTGGTCCCAAGGGACGACTGTACAGTGAAACGAGACCGGGGCCAGGGATTTGAGGGTGTGATGGATCATGGATTCTTTCCAGGAAGGACAGAAAGGTGGGCTGATATAAGCTAGGAAAAAGAAGGAGAGCTCAAGGGACGAGTGACCTGACCAAGGTCAAAGAGCAGCTGTTGGATAGTAAAAAGATCAAGAGATAGGCAGGAAGGGAAATTGTGGTCAGGGAGTAGGATTTTGGAAGACAAGATTGAGAGGTGTTGTCTCAGGCAATGACAAGGTCCAAGATTTGTCCATAGGCATGGGTGACAAAAGTAAAATTGAAGTCAGGGAGTCAGTTGTGAGACAGGGGTTTTGAGTGGGTCCATTCACGTAGGTATTGAAGTTGCCAGGGTGAAGAAAGGGCCGTCAGGGAGAGCTGGTGTATGTTAGGGTAGGATATGGTGCATACATCTGTGAAGAGTTGGAAGACGGGGGGTAGTTGCTTTACGGCAGAGCAGCAGCACTATGGAACAGATTGGAAGCACAGTCAGTGGTGGCAGAAGGCCACCAGGTGGAAAAAAAAGCAAAACATTTTTTTTTTTCCAATTGTGGTAAATTTTATTTTATTAATTTTTATTGGAGTATAGTTGCTTTACAGTGTTGTGTTAGTTTCTAGTGTACAGCAAAGTGAATCAGTTATATGTATACATATATCCACTCTTTCTTAGATTGCCTTTCCATTTAGGTCACCACAGATCACTGAGTAGAGTTCCCTGTGCTATACAGCAGGTTCTCATTAGTTACCTATTTTATACATAGTAGTGTATATATGTCAATCCCATTCTCCCAATTCATCGCACCCCCCACTTTCACCGCTCAGTAACCATAAGTTTGTTCTCTACATCTGTGACTCTATTTCTGCTTTGCAAATAAGTTCATCTGTACCATTTTCCTAGATTCCACATGTAAGCAATATTATATGATATTGCAAAACATCATTTTAAGCAGCTTTTAAGCCTGTGTACTCTAGTAGAGATTGCTGTCCACTGGTTGGGGTGGGAGAAAACTAATGGGGTAGGGGATTAAAAATGAACAGGGACAGAGTTGTGATATGTGGGTGGGGGTTGAAGCAGGACACCTCCAGAGGAGATGCACTTGATCATCTAAGTGGCGCTGGTATTAGGGAGATGGCCTAGTGAGTCCCTGCTCACTGTTTTATCCCTGAGGGATCACTTTGTGTAGTAGCCCCTGGTGCCATTTGACTGAGTGTTATTTTGTTAGCCAGTCTCTGTGAAGATTTGTGTTGCATTCTTTACATTTTGTTTATAGACTTTGGGTGGGGGCAGGTAGAGTGGGTGCCTGTCCCTGGGCGAAGCACTGGTCCAGAGAACTCCTGGCATTTTCTTGCTGCTGGTGACCACTAGCCTCTTAAACTTCTAAAAAGCCATTCATGCCTGAGGACTAGAGGTGGAGTGTCCCCTTTTCTGACTTTGGCTATTCTGATTCTTGTCTCTGAAATACCAGGGAAGGCATATATATATCTCCCCTGGGGTGTGGCCATCAAACTTATAGGAAAGAAGCGTATCGTGGGTTTCAGAGTTTTGAAGAACTTTGAGCTAAAGTTGTGGACTTGTGGGTGAGTCAGAAATGAAAACTCGAAACACTGATTCCTCCTCCCAAAGATTGTACCTCCTGAAATAGTGCTTTTAGGAAGGTCATCATGGAAGGAGAGGAGATTACGGGGAATTGGGAGAAAAGAAGGCCTAGCTGACTTAATACCAGCATCTTCTTGATTCCGAAGCAAGTGGAGTCTGTGCCCAGGGGAGGCTAGAAGTGGGATGATTTCTCACTATCTTGCCAAACACCTATGTTTAAGGGAGTGTCTGGACCACACCCATTTATGGTTTAATGAGATTTAATGTTGAGAGAAATGTTTTCCTGTTGGGCTGTACTTGGAGCTCATTTCCCGCCGACTGCTGGTGTGCACGCGTGTGTGCGTGTAAGCAGAGATGTCAGCCCAGCTTTCTGCATCTTCTCCTGGAGGATAATGATAGTTATTTACATTTGAATAATAACTTACAGTATATAAAATATTTTCACATACTCTCTTTCATTGGTTTTATATTCTTTCACAAGAGGAATTGAGGTGGCTGGCTACAGAAGGCATAATAAAAACAGCACCTGACTGTACCTTCCATGGGATAGTGGAAGAAACAGGAACTTTAGTCAGACCTAGTTTGAATTCTGGCTTTTCCTTTTACCAGCCGTATGACCTTGGGCTTTAGTTTTCTTATTTGGTAAAATAGAATTGATAACATTTACCTCCTAGGATTGTTTTGGAGCGTTAAATTAATGAACACAGTTAACACATGGGGACAGTGCTTGGCACACAGTGGGTGACTGATAAAGGGAGATTTCTATAACATGGAAACAGATCATCCACATCAAAGAAAAGAAGAGCATACAAGTGTCCTAATCTTGTTAATTAAGATTGTTGGTATGAATCGCCTTCGGCTTTGAGTCCTTTGGCAGTCTGAGAAATTGACCTTCTGACACCTTACCATTAAGAAAGAGGAAACATACCATTTTCTCAAGGTGGACAAAGTCTTATATGTTAGTGGAATTTTTTATATGGATATCTTTGTTGGAGATATTGAGTGATAGATAGTAATCCTTACCATTTTTTAAATCGAGAGTTATGTTTTCATTTTTTTTCTTGTTTTTACAACCACAGGATATTTCTTTACCATTTTTACAACAAATGCTTATGTGATTTCAATTTCCAATAGTTCTCATGTAGTGACTGCTGGTAAAATACAAATGTGTTACATGAAATTGCAACTCAGTGAAAACCACCCTATAAGGAGCTGAGCTAATGGTGTATCTATGTAGCTTTCCAGTGATCTGATAGAAAAATGGAGCTTAAAATACTCAGGGGCATGGATATTCATCACGCCCCATTAGATGGTCTTTTTTTTTTTTTTTGCGGTACGTGGGCCTCTCACTGTTGTGGCCTCTCCCGTTGCGGAGCACAGGCTCCAGACGCGCAGGCTCAGCGGCCATGGCTCACGGGCCCAGCCGCTCCGCGGCATGTGGGATCTTCCCAGACCGGGGCATGAACCCGTGTCCCCTGCATCGGCAGGTGGACTCTCAACCACTGCGCCACCAGGGAAGCCCTAGATGGTCTTTAAATATCACTTTTTAAAGTTGGGATTTTCTAAGAGTTGGACAGCGATCAGTTCAAGGCCCTGAGTTCTATATTCTTTACTTATTTCCAAATGAAAGCAGATCCATGGACTTTGGAAAACAGATGGAAGGGTTGACTTCCTACATGACAGAGCCATGCAACTTGTACTCTTGCCTGTATTAAAACATTATTTTGTTTAATCTTTACAATAGCCCTGGGGTAGAAGGGGACTGACCAAACGTTTAATTCCCTCTGAAATACCAGGTATCGGGCTTTTCCTCCAATTACAAATGGGAGGCTGATTCAGTGTTGAGAGATCAGGTGAACAAGCCCATTGCCTTCCTCCCTTCTCTTCTCCATCTCTTGGGTCATAAATGCTAGGCAGGTGTTGTCCTTTGCTTTATCTCTGTGACTGTTTCTGATCTGGAAACGACTGTCATCACTTCTAGATAACACCAGTCCTGGGCAATTGCTGAATGAAGCTCACATCACAACAAATCATGGGATTATAGTGACAAGGGAGAGATTCTAGGTGGGAGTGGGTGACTTTTCCAGAAGATGAAAAACAACAACAGGGCAGACAGGTGACTGCCTTCAACATGCAGGAAGTACCCCTAGCTCTGTGTCATCCTTGTTGGTTAGAGGTAGAAAGAGGAGAAATTGAGCCACAGAAGAATTTGCCTGTGTGTTCTTTTTTTTTTTTTTTTTTTAATTTATTTATTTATTTTTGGCTGCATTGATGTTCATTGCTGCGCGCGGGCTTTCTCTAGTTGTGGTACACGGGCTTCTCATTGTGGTGGCTTCTCTTGCTACAGAGCACAGGCTCTAAGGCACTAGGGCGCCCGGGCTTCAATAGTTGTGGCATGTGTGCTCAGTAGTTGTGGCGCATGGGCTTAGTTGCTCCATGGCATGTGGGATCTTCCTGGATCAGAGTTCAAACCCGAGTCCCCTACATTGGCAGGCGGGTTCTTAACCACTGCACCACCAGGGAAGTCCCATGCCTGTGTGTTCTTTTATACTCTTGTACCTTTTCCTCTTTGCAGCAGTGATCCTGGAAAACAGGAAAAACTGCTATGATTACAGTCAATTTTTTATTTTATTAATTTTTTTATTGAAGTATAGTTGATTTACAATGTTGTGTTAGTTTCTGGTGTACAGCAGAGTGATTCAGTTATATGTATATTATATAGTCTTTTTCATATTCTTTTCCATTTTGATTTATTATAGGATATTGAATACAGTTCTCTGTACTATACAGTAGAACCTTGTTGTTTATCCATCCTATGTGTAATAGTTTGTCTCTGCTAATCCCAAACTCCTAATCCTTCCCTCCCCAACCTCCCATCCCCCTTGGCAACCACAAGCCTGTTCTCTATATCTGTGAGTCTGTTTCTGTTTTGTAGATATATTGATTTGTGTCATATTTTAGATTCTACATATAAGTGATATCACACGGTGTTTGTCTTTCTCTGACTGACTTCACTTAGCATGATAATCTCTAGATCCATCCATGTTGCTGCAAATGGCATTATTTCATTCTTTTTTTAATGGCTGAATAATATTCCCTTGTATATATACCACATCTTCTTTATCCATTCATCTGTCGATGGACATTTAGGTTGCTTCTGTGTCTTGTCTATTGTAAATACTGCTGTTGTGAACATTGGGGTGCATGTATCTTTTTGAATTATAGTTTTCTCTGGCCATATGCCCAGGAGTAGGATTGCTGGATCATATGGCAACTCTATTTTTAGTCTTTTAAGGAACCTCCATACTGTTCTCCATAGTGGCTGCACTAACTTACATTCCCACCAGCAGTGTAGGAGGATTCCCTTTTCTCCGCACCCTTTCCAGCATTTGTAATTTGTAGACTTTTAAGTGATGGCCATTCTGACCGGTGTGAGGTGGTAGCTCATTGTAGTTTTACACAGTCAGTTTTTAATGTAAAGAAAAGCTGATGATGGTTTTTCACTGGCATAGCACAAATTAAGGATTTGGGCCCTGGGAGTAAAGCTTGGCTGCTGTGGAAATGCAGGCAGCTGGCTCCTTGGATGAAACCCACTGTTAGTGAAAGCACAGAGTGGCTTCATTTCAGTGGATACTCTTGGAGTCTCAGATGTTGTACCTTCCTGTGCTTTCTTAACAACTACTTGACCCTCTGGGGGCTTATGTGATAGGGGGTACTGTACCCAGAAAGAAGATATACTTGCCAAGAGAACATCTATGTCAGTTCGTAGATGCTGTACAGCCAGTACTTTCTTGATTGGTTTTAGGTTTTAGATGTTTCACATTTGCCTAAATGCAAGACTGGCTTGTGATTACCACCTTGCTCACTAGCCCACTTTTCTCATTCCGTTCCTTGAGTCTCCTTTGCCTTTCTCACTAATTCTAGAGAAACAGAATTGCTGGTTGTGCAGACTAGACCAAGGTCACTGTGAGGCCATTGCTTCTGTTGCCTCAGTCACCCTCCTCATCACAGATAATTCAGTCATGACTGGCGTTTCCTTAAAGCTTCCGAGGGTGCATGAGGGGTGTGGGTGTGGGGTGAGTTGAGTAAAGGAAAGACAGTTTGGGCTGAAAAGTCCACTCTTCTGGAATCTGTTCTTATGACAGATGTTATACCCAGGAAGCTTAGCCAAGAGTCTTCTTTCCATCACTCAGGCTACACCAAAAGAAGCTGGTCTCCATGGCAGATTCAGAATCTGTGAAATGGAGAATGAATTATTATTAACATTTTGTGTGGAATTTGGGAACTGTGTAGTTCTGACCCACACTCTCTGCCCTTCAGTTACAAAGAGTTATCCCCAGCTGACCTCCTACCTCTTGCTTTCTTCCTCTTGTTACTGAAGATTCTTACCCTGGGTGAAAACGTCTGAGCCCTGCTCTCCCAACCCTTTCATTTTTGTAGAGCTTTTGTTACACTTCTGCAATGTCTCCCTCGTTTTCTGCTAACCTCTTGCATTATTCCAGGTAAAACCCCCCCTCCTATTGGCAGACCAGCTCCTCCTATTTCCTTTTTCTATTCCTTTGTGCAAAATTAACTAACTTTATTGATTTTTTAAAAATAATAAAAGAAATGCATGCTCATTGCAGAATATTTGTACATAACAAAAAATACTAAGAAGAAAGTAAAAATCACGTGTCATCCCTTTACCAGAGATAGCATAATTACTGTTAATTTTTTGGTATATATCCTTTTGGATCTTTTTTTCTTACATGTTCTAGATATGCTCTTTTTTTTTCTTTCTTTCTTTATTTTTTTGGCTGTGTTGGGTCTTAGTTGCAGCATGCAGGACCTTTTACTGTGGTGCGGGCTCTTCCTTGTGGCGCGCGGGCTTCTCTCTAGTTGTGGCATGCAGGTTTTCTCTCTAGTTGTGGCATACAGGTTTTCTCTCTAGTTGTGGCGCGTGGGCTCTGTAGTTTGTGGCTCAGTAGTTGTGGTGTGCAGGCTCAGTAATAATGGTGTGTGGACTTAGTTGCCCCACGTGACATGTGGGAGCTTAGTCCCCGACCAGGGATCAAACCCGCGTCCCCTGCATTGGAAGGCGGATTCTTTACCACTGGACCACCAGGGAAGTCCCCTAGGTATGCTTTTTTAAAATACAAACATAGCATTGTTTTGTAACTTCCTTCTTTGACTAATATTCTTACATGGGTATCTTCCAGGGACATATATAGAGCTACTTTGTAATGTTTAATGCTGCATAGAGAATTCCATTGTATGGATGAATCAATACTTATTTAATTAATCTCCTGACAGTGGACTTTGGGTTATTTCTATTATTTTGCTATTAAAAGCTATGTGGTAGTAAATATCTAAATATCTATCCCTAATTTTATGAGTATAACTTCAGGATAAATTTCTAGAAATGGAATTGCTGTATCAAATGGTGTATAATATACATAAATTATTTAATAATATCTTAAGTTTTAAGCAAAAGAAAAAAATCGAAATAATAAAAACCTGTCTACCCATCACCCAGATTTAATAAATATTAACATTTACCATATTTGCTTCAGATCTCTTATTTAAAAAAAAATTTACTATGACAGATATGACTAAACTTTTCCCTGTCCTTTCCTTTCAGAAATTGATATGCATATCATCCCCATGCATATCTTATCCTTTATATATATGTGTCCATAAGTAATGTGTTGTTGTGTGTTTTAAAATTTTATACACATGACACCATTCCTGCGTGCAGCCTTTTGCAGCTTGGTTTGTTTCACTCAGTGTCATTTTTGAAAAGTATGCATGTATAAAATCATTCAGTTTAATTGGTATATGATGTACCATTGTATGATAGTGAGAGATGACTAAAGTCTTTCCACTTTTTGTGTGTTACAAACAATGCCATGGTGAGCATCCTTATACAAGGAATGCACAAGAGTTTATGTACACCAGCCACCTGGAGTGGGTATACGATTCTTCAGCTTTGTTAGGTCATACCAGATTGCTGTTGATAGGGATTGTAAGTATTTTGAGCAATGTATACAAGTTTTCATTTCCCTAAATTTTTCCTAACACTTGAAGATTCTACACTTCTCAGTATTTCCCCATCTGATGAATGTGAAATAGCATCTCATTGCTTTAATTTGTGTTTTCCTGATTTCAGAGAGATTGAGCATTGTTTCATATTTTATTGATTATTTGGGTTTCCTTTTCTTTGAATTGTCTGTTCATATCTTTTACCTATTTTTCAGTTGGGTTATTTGTCTTTTTCCTATTGATTTTCGAAGTTCTTAACATGTTCTTATATTTAATCATTTGTCAGTTGTGTGCTTTGCAGTATTTTCTTCCTGGCTGTGGCTTGTCTTTTAACTTTGTGTAGGGTATCATTGTGAGTGTGTATTTTTCAGAGCTTATGTATTCCTAAATTGTCCTCTAGAAAAGTTGTGCTGGTTTCCAGTACCTCCACCAGTGGCTGAGAGTGCTCCATTCACCACACCCTGCCTCACTCTGGGATTAGTTTTATCATTTGATCGCCTAATCTGATAGACAAAAAGTGGTATTGCCTCTTGTTTTCTGCCTTCTCCTTGAGCATTCCTACCTGAAACCTGGCTTTTCCCTGAAGATCTCACTTCCCTTGGGACCCTCTCTAATGAAGCAACTTCCTCTCCTCCCCTGACTTTCACTCTCTACTCCCTGACCTTGCTTCCCGCCCTGCCTGGCAGCCTTTCCTATTTGAAGTCAGTCTCTCCCTTCACATATATCTCCTTTCCTCATTCTTGATGCTGACTCCCCCTTGCCTTCCATGTTAGTTGCTTACAGCCTTCTTCATAGGTCTCCTGTCTGGCCCAATAGGACTTGGGACTTCATGCCGAGAATCCTTCAGTGCTCTGGCCTCAAGGTCCCTCAGTCTTTCAACTCTAAAGACTTTATCCTCATTCCACTTAAGGTACTCATAGTTTTGGCCTCATCACTTGGAGCTATTCCACTTTCAGTATGCTAAACTCTGAAATTCTGTTCCCTCCCCAAGCCCCTGAATGATTACACCCCCTGACTCCTGGCTCCCTCTGGACCGCTGGTTCTCCAGCCTTGCCCTACCCTCAGGACTGCCCATTTATTGTCCTATCCGCCTGAACCTCAAAGACAAGAATTCCAGGCATATACTTGATTACTTGGGTTCCCTCCCTCTCTTATCCTAACTATAATCGTCAGTCCTGGTAGACTACAAAAACAGACTTTTCTGCTGTAGCCCCTAGATTTCTGAGTATGGCTTCATCTTTCAGAAACACAGTTCCTGACCCATTATTCCTTTCTCAGAAAATTTCCTTGATTTCCCAGAGAAAAGATAGATCCTTAATTTGTTTCTCAAAGGCCTCTAAGATCCGACATTTCTCTGTCTTTCCAGCTCTCCTTCTCCCTGGTCTACTTCCAGTTAAACTTCCATCAGACTGAGCGTCTTACTGTCCTTCGTATGTTTTCTACTTTCCTGCCTCTAAGACTTTGCTTATATAGTTCCATCTGCCCAGGATTTCCCCTCTATTCTTTTGACATTTGATCTTCCAGGACCAGTGCAAGGGCAGTCCTGTGAACCCTTCCTGCTGCTTCAGTTGGAAATAATCCCCCTCTAACCAAATCCACAGCCTTTTGTCTCCCTAATGGCACCTAAAATAGTCTTCCTGGCATTTGTTATATTTATGTGTCTTTTGTATCCACCTTACTGGAATGTAAGCTCTTGGAGGATGGACCCACACCTTCTGTATTTCGGTGTCCCAACCAGCACTAAGCACATTAGTTTACACGTGGTTGGTGTTCAATATATATTAGTTGGACATGTACATATGATGGTAGGTGTGAATGGAAGGAGGAGAGACTGTTGCCCTGGCTAACTAGAGACTGTATTTAAATTTCATACCCCTTCTCCTGCTGTGGTGAGTGAAAAATCGGACTTAGCTTGACCTGACCCAGCAGAATAGACCCAACTCCTGACCTGCTTTGCAGCTGTGGGAGCATGCAGCTTGTCCTGCTGTGGGAGCAGGAGCCTTGAGTACCAGGAGTTCCCTCGGGGTGTTCTCAGGGTTAGGGAGCTGGGCCGGCTGTGCTCTGTGTACTCTAGGGGAGAGGATTTCACAGTAGTGCAGCAAAGGAGGCACTGAGCATGCTCTTGGCAGAGGCAGGAGCATGGTGACCCTGAGGGGAGGGTTTTATTTTTGTCATCAGGCCACTCTTTCCTTCTTACCTCCCAGGGCTGCCATTCTTCCTGCCTTGGGACCTTGAGTCTAACTCTAAATCTTACAAAAGCCTTTTGTGTCATTCTGTCCAGCTACTGTTTGTCCTTTAAAACTTGTCTCATGTTTCCTCTCCCACAGAAATCCTGTCCTGAGCCCCTCCACTCCCACCCACCGTACTTCAGAGCACTTTTAGTCTGTATCTCACATTTGAATTATTTCCTATTGTGTCTTGTTTCCCTGAGTTAGCCTGTGAGCTCCTTGAGTGCAGCGCGAAAAACAAAGCAGTGATCCGTAGTTACTGTTGATTTTATTGATACTGATACTAGAACTTGGAAGATTATCAGTAGCAGAAAAACTGAAGATGGGAAAGGACATGAAGGTAAAACTTAGCCTTGGGCTGCTTCTCTATAGAGTCTGGGTCTGGGGAGGCAATGCCTGTTCATCTTTACAGTCTCCTAGGGTATAAGGGAGGAGAGTGGGTTTCCTGAATTCTGGCTTTTGAAGCTCTTCCTTCCAGCAGTAGTCAGCATCTAGGCAGGTGAGAGAACGAGGTGTTCAGAGTGTGGCCTCCAGGGAAGAGGGGGGAGGGCCAGCGGTTGGGGCCCCAAACAGCTGTGTTTGACTTGGGGTGACCTGGCTCCATGCCAGCTCCCCTAGTACATGGGAGCTGTCAGCCCACATGGTCACTTGGAGCTCGAAGGATCCCTTACAGCCTCTTCCCTGAGCTGGAAGCAGGACAGGGAGCAGCGGGCCAGTTGGCCGGCTTGCCTTTTCTGCCTTAAAGTACTTTGTTTCTGTTGCTAACAACAGACATGGGTAGTGTAAATAAAACGCAGACACATAGACACACATATGTGGAGACTGAAAATTTGAGTTGGCAGGGGCGGCAGGGGGAGGGGCTGAGATGGAAGGGGACTGAAAATGTGTAGCTAAGTCTCTGAAGATGCTTAATGTGCCCTTGGCCCTCCCTTCAGCCTTTGGCAATGGGCCGCCCTCAGGGTAGCTGAGTCGGGGCAGCCTGCACGGTCAAGTATGAGATGATACTGTCTGGACGCCACGGGTTTCAAAGACTAGGTGCTTGTTACGGTTGGGTGCATAGCTTCTCTCAGGCATACAGTCCTCTGAGCTAGGTGCTAGTGATCTGAGGGCTGACGGCAGCTTCTTCCTTCTGTCCTGCCTTTTCTGTAAGGCTTTCCTCACTGATCCCTTGTATTGCTTACATGTGGTGTATGTGGATCATCAGCAGCTGTGGCCTTTCTGGCAGCCCTGACCTATCAGAGCCCCTTGAGGTCTGCACACCTAAACACATGACTGGCGTTTTGGGTGAGCTCCTGAACGCTGTGAGCTTCCATTCCTTAGAATGGTTCCTGAGACTAATTCAGCCTTGCTAGGAAGGGTGATCTTTACTAGCAGGAGGCTGAATCGTTAACTGTAATAAGAAGTAACAGTTGAGTCTCACGTGACATGAGCTTATTCAGAGACTTGAGGTTTAGATAGGTTGTGATGAGGAAGACTGAGTCTCCATTGCTGGAAATATAAATTGGGATGGGTTAGGTGTTCTCTCCTCCTTCCTCCCTGAGTCTAAAAGGTATCTAAGATTACTTCTGGAGGGCCTCTTCTGTTTCTGATTCAGGGGGAAAGAGCAACTGCGTTGATATGATATGACATATTGAGTTATTACATCTGTTACTACAGGAGTTAAAGGACTGAGATACCTGTGAATAGGTTATCTATTTTTACAGTTTAGAAGGTATGCAGGATTATTCCTGTAATAATAGCAATCTGACTCCTATCCCAGTAACCCTTCTTGAATAGGAGAGAGAGAAGTGAAGTTATTATTAGGGTCTGAGAATTGTCTACCACCCTGGAGAGGCCTAAGGGAGTTGCCTCCCATGTGGCCTCCAATAGCTATGCAGTCACAGTGACACAAAGTCTGGGAACTCCTGAGGAAAGGGTTGGTTGTTTTCTTTCTTTTCCCGGGCTTAGGGTGGGGATGTGAAGCTGTGTATCTGGTCCTTAGGAGGGGTAGTGGACTAGGGTTATTATTGAATGGAATTGGACCCAGCCGACCTCTGAAGCGGATAAACTCCAAACACCCAACTGGGGCTTCATCTCCCGCCTCCACCTTTGCCCCCACAAGTGTCACAACAAGCTGCCTCTGAGGTCTGGTTGTTGACTCTCCTACTTGCACAGTTCAGGTGAGCAGGGAGGTTTGTTTGTTTTTTTTTTTTTAATAAATTTATTTATTTATTTATTTTTGGCTGCGTTGGGTCTTTGTTGCTGTGCGCGGGCTTTCTCTAGTTGTGGCGAGTGGGGGCTACTCTTCGTTGCAGTGCACAGGCTTCTCATTGTGGTGGCTTCTCTTGTTGCGGAGCACGGGCTCTAGGCGCGCGGGCTTCAGTAGTTGTGGCACGTGGGCCCAGTAGTTGCGGCTCGTGGGCTCTGGAGCGCAGGCTCAGTAGTTGTGGCACACGGGCTTAGTTGCTCCGCGGCATGTGGGATCTTCCTGGACCAGGGCTCGAACCCATGTCCCCTGCATTGGCAGGCGGATTCTTAAGGATTCTTAACCGCTGTGTCACCAAGGAAGCCCCCAGGGAGATTCTTGTTGAAGCCCCTCCCAACAGTTAGGAGCATGGAGGACTGTGTTGTTTTCCTTACTGTGTCCTTAGTGAGTGGCCTAGTGCCTGGCACAGAGGAAGTGCTTGGTCATTGTTTGTGGATCTAATGGTTTCCCAACTTAAGTTTAAGAGGGACCTTAGACTGGGCCATGGAGCATGGATAGGATTTGGATAGCAGGGAGGAAAGGGAGTACTCCAGGCTGGAAATGGTTTGCACATAAAAAGATGGGTGCAGAAATGGATATGTATGGAGCAGGGAGGCATCCTGCCTGGAGAGAGAAGTTCAGTGCATTTGTGTGTGTGTGTGTGTGTGTGTGTGTGTGTGTGTGTCTATGCAAGTCTGTGTGGCTTTGTGTGAAGGGGAATGGAGGATGGTAGGGGAATGGTGGTGGTAAGGTGAGGGATGGTGGAAGGAGGAGGAAGGAAGAAGAGAGAAGCCAGATTGGTTGGTAGCATTTGACAAGGTTCTGGAGGAACCGGAAGAATCTGGACTTGGCAGTTAAGGAGCCCAGAGGAATGACATGATGATATTGAGATTCTAGGATACTTAGTCTGTCATTTATGAGCAGGAGGACTAGAGATGGAAGAAGAAAGGAGAACTAGTAATGATAATAGTAACACTTCACACTTATTTACTGCTTCGATGGGCTGGCACTGGATAAAGTGCTCTTTATGTAATCAGAGACCATCGTAGTAAGCTTGGTATGAGGTGATTAGCTGGAGAAAAATTGCACAGAAGATGACATAGTTAGCTTCTTCATATTTGGCTATATTTGGCTCTTATTTGGTTAAATAAGAAATAGCTCCAAGGACATCTTCTTCCTGAGCTCTGCTTCCCAAAACGTGTCCTTGAAGCCGCTGGAGCTGGGGCTGTTATCTGGCTCGGCTGGGCTGCTGTGCTTTTGTTGCATACTGCTTGCCAGGAACTAATGTCCTTGGGCCTCAGCTGGGGTGTGTCCCCAGTACAGCCATCTGGAAGGTCAGAGAAATTAGCCACTAGAATGTACCCATTAGTGCTTCGAGGGGTTACAACCTGTCAGTGGAATCTCAGGCCTGGGAACTGCTTCTCTCATAGGGCTTTTCAAAGTTGGAACAAGCTAACAGTTCTAGCACTGACTGCTCCCTTATTTGGACACTAAAATTTCAGGGTGAGATTAGCCTTCTCCTTTGTTTTAGGAGAGTTTTTAAGGACCTGATATCCTTGTGAGTGATTTTCAAAGAGATAATGTGACATCAGAGCCATACCTTTCTTCACCTGATTCTTTCCTTGGCCACCAGCCCATCCACTTATGAGACCAGGATGGGGCCCCTGTCCACTCACCTCAGTCTTGCTGGGGGAAAATGGACAGCACATCATGGAGCCAAGAGTCAGGGTGGCTGAGGCTTGAGAGCCTGGCTCCAGGGCTTGGGCGCAACTTCACGCCTGACCTGGGAGCTTATCTCTTGGCTTGGGGAACTTGCTGTGCCCATTAACTTGGCAGATTTGTAGTTTATCAACCCAGCTTCATGTGGGGCCTGGTGGGGAGCACGGGGCAGGGAGGGTGTGGGAGGTGTTGGGGGTAGTGGTGCTGCTGAGGGGTGCAGAGTCTTTTGTGGCAACTTGGAGAGCATACTTCTTTCCCCTGCCCACCCTCTGCCATGGATGGCTGATTGAACTGGGAGCCCAGCTCTGTCACCGTCTGCCTTTCCTTCTGGTTGACCCCTGTGAACCGCAGGAAAGTACTTCAGCTCCTGGCAGTGACATTGGATCCTACTGGAGGAAGGGAAAACAGGAAGGAGAACATGTTTCTGTCAACAAAGGGGAGCTTTCACTAGTTGGAACTCGCTGTAAGGCGGTTTTCAGCCCTTTGGGTGATTCCTGTGGGCTTAAAGTGTGATGCCATGTGTGGAAGAGGCTGTAAGTCATAAAGACCACAGGGCCGTGGAGTGGAGGTCGGGCCTCGTACTGCAGTCGCCGAGAACCCAAGGTGAAGGCTGACTGAACTGAGGAACTTCTACTGCCCAGGAAGAAAGCATTTTTGGCAGTGGTAAGGCCTTTGCAGGCAATATCTTATTTAATCTGCACAAGAACACGGTCATCTCCACCTCATCGTTAAGGAAACTGAAGCCTAGAAAGCTCATCCACAGCTTCGTAGCTAGTAGAGGTAGAGTTGGAATTTATACCCAGCACTACTCTTTTCCCATTGTTCCTTACAGAGGAAACCATGACAAACCATTAATTTTAATCAACTTTCTATATTAGAAGAGTTATAGATTTACAGAAAAGTTGCAAAAATAGTACATAGAGTTCCTGTAGACCCTGCAAGCCATTCATTTTTTTCGTCTTCTTCTGGTCCATTTTGTGAGGATTCATTGGGGGTGAGGTACAGATTTGGAGTAAGGACATTTTTTCCAAAGATTCCAACTTAGTGATTTTTCAGCTAGAGTTTTTGAAAGTCCGTCAGAGTATATTATTTCTTCCCCAGTTCTACCCTGTCTCAGCCTGCTGGACTGGGCTAGACCTGGCTTTGCCATCTGGTTCCAGAGTCAAATACCCTACTTTCTTGACTCTCTCCATAGAGTTGGAGAGCAGCTGAGTTTCAGAGAGGTAGGGAAGACAGGTAGCTGTGGGGAGGATCCTTACCAGCTTGGCTTCTGGTCCTTCTTCTGCCTGGCATGGATGTGATGGGGGGTGGGGGTCTTAATAGTTTTAGCTGGTGTCTCCTGGACTGGAGCCAGAGCCCTCCCAAGGGGCACGGGGAACGTCTGTGCAGTAAGGCCCATTTGCTTAGATGCTCTCCTGGGTCTGTCCTTGTACGGTGCAGAATGGTTTGTGGTGGTCACTGCTGTGGGCCCAGGCCTTGGTCTGCCAGCAGGCAGGCTGGCTGTGGGCAGAATAATATCCGTGGGCAGCTGGTGTGCCTTGCTTGGGCCCCAGGCACATTGTCCATTTAAGGGAAAGGGGTCTGCAATCTCCTTGGCTCTGGGTGTGAATGGGCTGGCCTGAAGTTTGCTCATGGCCTTTGCTGGGTGTGCTTTTTCAATGAGATCATTCCAGAATTACATTCCTATGAAATTATATTTCACTCAGGATGTGAAGCTGGATTTGTGTAAAAGCACTGGCACTAAAACTCAGGGCTCAGAGCGGGGCAGAAATGAGAATTGGGATAAACAGATCTTTAGAAGGAGGGGAAGACAGAAGGAAAGAGAAAACGGTTGTTAAAGGATTTTGCATTTAAAATTGGTGCACTGTAAGCATACCAGGGAGTTGAGATTGCCACTCAGACTATGGAAAGGCAGACGTGACGTTTGTTGTCCCGGCTGCCTGCCACCCCCAGGCAGTATGGGCTCACACACCTACATCTAATTTTTCTCTCTTCGATTTTTCTGTCTCTCTCTGTCTCTGTCTCTGTTTCTCTTTTTCTGTTTCCCTCTCTCTCTCTGTCTTTCTCTCTCTCTCTCTCTCTCTCTCTCTCTCTCACACACACACACACACACACACACACACACACACACATACACACACACACACACACACACACACACACACACACACACACACATACACACATACACATACACGAGTGCACACACATACAGCCCCTCCATGGTGGCAGTGTGAGATTATCATATTCTGTATGATTCTGCCTTGTAACCCTGTGTAAATGCTGTTCTCTTAGCTCTGAATGTCCTTCTCTCCCTTTGCCCAGAAAACTCTAGTCACTCTCTAAAACTCATTTCAAGCATTGCTGTTCTGAAATCTATTGTGCTGCCCTCAGACAGAGTTATTTTCTGGCACCTCTGTGCTTTCACTCGCCTTGTGCATGCCACTCTTCCTGCACTTTTCATTTGGTGTATTTGGAGGGCAAGGTATATTCCCCTCAGTGCTTGGTAGAGTTGGGTGCTCGTTATTGATTATTGAAGGGAGGAACCAAATGAATGAAAAGTTGGGTACTGCAGGCAGGGTGAGCCACAGAAGGGTGGCTAACATAGCATAAGTGACATCGGAGGCCAGGAGACTAGAGAGTCAGATTTGCAGAAAGGTGGTATATTTGTGTATGCGTGTGTACCCAAAAGCGTGGAGAAGTTTGTGGAGTGGTAAGATAGGGGGCCCGGTGAGTTCCAGATTCTATAGGCAAATTGCAGGGACTGGGTCTGGACTCACTCAGGGTTAGATGAAACTGCCTCCTGAGTAATCCTTGCAAAGTTGCAGAAGGAGGGAGAGGAAAGAGCTTTAGGTTTTGAACTGGGGGTTCTGGGTGGTGGTGGTAATAGTACTCTTAAAAATAACAACAACAGCAACAGTAATAACGTAGTCCTCACGGTGGACCAGACACAATTCCAAGCACCTTTCGTATTTCAGCCCTTTCATTCTTACAGTAAGCCCTATGAGTTTGCTGCTATTAATTGTTGACATATGAAGAACTGAGGTCACACAGCTACAAAGTAGTTCTAGACCTGGTTCTGCACTTACTAGCTGAGTGACCTTGGGTCAAGACAGCCTCCCTGAGCCTGTCTTCTTTGTAAAAAGGAGAGAAAATACCTATTGCATTTAACTTCTGGGGTTTGTTTGGCAGACTCAAATGAGGTGGCATGTGAAAGTATTTTTGAAAAGTATAAAGCACGCTAAAGGACTTGGAGCCAGCGTTGGGGAAGAAGGGTAACTTGCATAGGAATTGTGGTTGAGCTATTGGGCTCATACTTAATGTGCATGCCGCTCTGAGTGTGGGCCATAGTCGTACTTCACAGCGCACTGGGCTGGCTAGTGGCAGTATCTTTGGTTATATTTAGAATCGGGATTTGAACTTCCATTAAAGAATCAAGAAACCAGTTCTTAGTGGAGCTAAATATATATATGAAATATCATTAGAGACAGATCTTGAGGGCTAACCAGGCCTTCCCTTCTAGCCAGGGAAGCAGTGGGGAAGCATGGTGGTGGGCGTTTGCAAGGGGGAGAATTATTCTGTTGGGCTCTCGGGAGCAGTGAGGCCACTGCAACTGGTGGCAGAGAGTTTGGCTCAGAGAGGTGGCCCATGTCAGCTGCCACAGCCCAGCTGCACAGCAGTGGACTGCAGGATTCTGTGTCCTGGTGGGTGTGGCCCGTTTTTCCTCAGGTGAGAGATTTGTAGGGAATTTGAGAAATTGCTTTAAATTGCTATTGCCTTGGTAATGGATCGTGTCCAGCAAAGCGGTCCATTTTTGTGGGCACTAGGCCCACCAAGGTGCCATCCCTTGGGCTTGGTGTTGAGCGGTGCTGAGCCAGGCGGTGGATGAGGAAGACTGGTGTAGGGGACAGAGAGGACAGTGTCTCTGTATAGCCAAGGAAGAGCAATGTGGCCCCCTGAGGCCCGTCACTAACCAGTGTTCTCTGGGCCTCCTTAGAGCTGAGCAGCCTCTTCCATGAGGTCTGAGCTCAGAGTGCCTTCCTTCAGCCTGATGGTTGCCTGGATTGGCCATGTTGCCTGTGTGAATAATTATAGGTCACTGAACAGAACTGTAGTTAGCTACATCCCTCAAAAATGCCTAATTGTAGGCTACAAACGTGAAAATATACAAGAGCTTTAGATACATGTCAGACCTCATTACAGAGAGCAATGGCATGAGCCAGATGTGACTTGGGTGGCTTTTAGTATGTCGGGAGCTGCGTGGTGGGCATGCTGGCTGGCCCAGAAGAAGGCAGGAGGCATACTCCCTGTGCTTCCCACAGGGAGCCTGGGGACTGAGAGAAGGGGGAGAAAATACGTGCTGTGACCATAGCTTGCTCTTCATATGTGCACTTACACGGCTAAACTCCTGTGGTTACCATAGGTAGGTTTGATTCCTCTTTGGGAATTGTCTTCAGCACCAGTTTACAAACCACGTTAGAAAATGTCACATTTGAGTCTCAGGATCTTTGGCGTTTGTACGTCTGATATTTTTGGATTTAACTGTTTCTAACACTCCTGAAGGCCTGTGTGATGTGTAGTAGTTTGTAAATTGCTGACATCCAGGTTTGAAACAATGGTGCAAGGACTCACGGAAGCAGGGTGCCTTGTTGCCACTCTCTCAGTGCCCAGCGTTGGCTTACCTGCTGAGCTCTGTAGGCCTCCATTCGGAATTACCTGTGCACTTATGGGGCAGGTAAAATGGGTTAGGGCAAGGATTCTTACAATGAGTCTGTGGAGGAACTTTGGGAGCTTGTGAACATCCTAAAAGGGGAGACAGAAGTTTATGTTCTTAGAAATTTTCTGTGGATGTTCTTGGGTTTTATTAGATACTCAGAGAGCTCTGTGAATTCACACAGCCGTACTCTAAAAAGTGGAGATTTGGGACAGTGTCAGTATGCATCCCCTTTGATATCGGTATACAGTATGCTCCACAGTATACTTGACAGATACTGCTTATTCTGACCCAAGATGCTTTTCTCTCGTTTGCACCCTTTTTGCCACATGGCTCTGAATGAGTTAGCACCCTTGAAGGATGCAGATTTTCCTTCAGAGAAAATTCAGATAATGTTCCAAAGTCTCTGAGGGCAATTTCCAAACAGGAATTTCAGGAATGTTTTGAGAATGTATTGGAATAAACATTCAGGCCTCTAAGGACTACCCTGAAGAGGATAATGTCTGTGTGTATTGTGTCTCTGGTATATTGTATATCGTTATTGTTAAATCATGTTTCATTACCTTTAGTTGTACTCTGATGCCCTCATAAGTTGGAACCAAGCCTGTATCCCTAGCACAGCCTAGAAGATCTTGGAATTATCTCCTTGAAAATTGTTCTGTAGTGACTATGTTGTCATTCAGATGGCCCCTAGAGGGATAATTGCTCTGAGGCTGATGGGGAAATTTTAAATTCCCTAGAGAAGTGAGGGTATCTGAAATACCTCATATTACCTAACTGGACTATACTTACTTATTGCTGGGCTGAGGGAGCCCAGGTTCACATGAGAGCCTACTGTGTCTTGTCTAGGGTGCTTGGGAGGCTTTGAGAAAATGCCCAGGTCTGGTTGATCTGGTCTGGCCCAGCACAGGGCTGTCTCAGCATCAGGCCCCTCCCCAGTCGAGAAGGCAACCTTAGCTCGGTGTAGATTTCCAGGCTTGTGAATAATAGCAGCGGTGGTAGGTAGGGTTTATCTATGGCCTTTGGGGTCCTCTTTCCTCTCAGTTTAAAATATTTTAGTCATCTCTAAAAATCAAGGAGTCTCAATATTGGAAGGGACCTTACATGCCATCTGTGCTAATCTACAAAGCAGGGGGAGAGGGAAGACTAACCTTATCCGCTTCTTTCACCCTTGTATCCCCAGCATCTTAACTGAGTGAGTAGCATGTGGTAGGGATTCAAAACTACTTACTGAATGAGTAAGCACCAACTTCAGCAGACCATTGTCCTTGCTTCATTCGTTCATTTATTTCACAAATATCAATAAGCTCTTACTATGTGCCACTTATTCTAAATTCTGGGGTATATACTAAAGTGACCAAGACAGTCCTTGTCCTCAAGAGCCTCGCCTGTAAGAAGTTAGGAATTAAAAAAACCTACAGTCTCTAACTGGAATTTAAGAATAAAAAGTTCTCTCTCATATTGGCCATTCTGGATCTTCTCATTGTCTGAGATCTCTTTGGGGGACCATAAATAGCATATGTAGTCCCTTCACATGAGAGCCTTTCAGAATTCTCAAGGCAATTATCAGCCTCCCCCATCCACAGCCTTCTCTTCTCCAGGGTAAACACTCTCAGTTCCTTTAGTCATTTCTCCTGTGACATGCCTCTGAGTGCCCTCTCCATTCTGGTCACTGTCCTCAGGATGCAGTCCAAACAGAGCCTATCCCTTGGACAGTGTAGAGTCCAGAACCCAATGCAGTATCTCAAACATTAATTTCCAGGGAACGTTCCAGCCTGGAGCCTTTCCTGCAGTTCAGCTTTTCTCTGCTTACCCTGGGCTCAGATGATGGATAATGGAAAGAGAAAGTCCTGAACTTGGCCAGACTGAGAACACCTTCATATTTGGCTAATCCTGGAATTGAAAACTTTTGTCTCCTTTCTGCCCTAGCCCCCCTTACCCCATCCCTCTCCCCTTGGTGTAGATGAATCTACACACAGCCTTGCTGCCAGTGGCTTGCTTGCCTTTCATTTTCTGAGTCACTGCCCTTCGTTACCAGGGAAATTAGCATGAAAAAGCAAATTCCAGTTCTATAACCTTATTCAAGTCCAGCCCTTTGTCACATTCTCTAACCCCACTCCCCACTGAAAATGACAAAAGTTGAGTCTTGTGACATCACAACAGTTGGCTATTGTATCAACAGCTGTGATGTCACCAACAGAGGATTATGACTTCAGGGAAGAATGGAGGGAGGGAGTATATCAGGCCAGAAACCCCTGGGGAACAAAGGCGTTATTTTCATGTAAATCTTCACCCAAAAAACCCAGTTGGCCTTTTAGTGGATGGGCTGTCAGTGGAAGCCCTCTCCCAGATTCCCATCCCTCCCTCCCTCAGTGGATTAATGGTTTGGTTTGTGGACTTTGCCCAAGTCTGAGTGTGTGTGGAAGTCCCCTGCTGGCTTCTGGCCTGGCTTGGGTTTTATTCATGAGGTCCATGCTGAATAGAGCTTTTCAGGGAGGGAGTTCAGAGGGGAGCCTGGGAGCCTGGGGTACAGCTGAGGCAGATGTGCACAGCCTCTGGGCTGAGAGGGAGCTAGTGTGCAGCCTCATCTCTTCAGGCAGAGGGGCAGCTCTTCTGTCAGCTGCAGTGAAAGCCTGAGTGTGCCGTCCATAGGCCTGAGTGCTAGCCGCCCGCCTGCTTCTGGGGCAGGGTTGGGCCTGCCCTGGGAGCTCCTCCTTGACTCCTTGACACAGAGACTTAAAAAAATACCTGCTACCAGAGGTTCCCAAACTTTCTCAGTTTGTGGGCCTTTAGTGTTTTAGTAATTTTTCACAGTGCCCAGAGGCCAAAAGAAATACCTTATTTTTATTTATTAAGCGTTTAGGTGTAAACAATTTAGTAAGTGCTTATATTCTGATAACTGAGTAGCCACTTGAAAAATATATGTATATAAATTGAAAGGAAAAATATTTTTAGAGGAGGGTTGGGGGAATGGGTGAAATAGGTGAAGGGGATTAAGAGGTATAAACCTCTAGTTATATACTAAATAAGTCACGAGGGTGTAATATTCAGCATAAGGAATATGGTCAATAATATTGTAATAACTTTGTATGGGGACGGGTGGTTACTAGACTTATCATTGGTGATCATTTCATAATGTATGCAAATATCACATCACTATGTAGTACACCTGAAACTAACATAATATTGTACATCAATTTCAATTACAAACATTTTTTATTTCATTCTTAAATAACCACAGTTACTAACTTATGGGATGTACTGGGCACTGCACAACATCTCACATCTTGGAATCAGATTGAATACTGCCATCCCCATTTCCTGTTCCACATTGCTTTTCACACGGTTATTGCTTTTTAATCATAGCAGCTGCTGAAAACCCAGCTTCACAAAGAAATGACATCATCGAAAAGAATGTAGTGCAATCTAATGTTAAAACTGTGAACTCACGGGGTGTCCAAACAAATGTTGGATATTGCTCTTGTTTCTCTCAAAAATTTAAAATATCTTCTAACACAACTTGTAAAACAACTATACCCCAATAAAAAAATAAATTAATTAAAAAAATATATATCTTGCAGCACCGCTGTGAGTTCACTGCGATGCCCTAGGGCACCTCAGCACACAGTTTGAGAACCACAGAAGCCAAGTAACACTTGCTTTATTTAAAGGAGGAAAAAGGCAAATTCTGTCCCCATCATAACCCTTAAAGAAGTTGGATAGATGGACAGACAGATGCCCCTTATCTTCAGTCTCAGCTCCAGCTGGACTGCATTGTTAGGGGAAGGCCTTTCTTTGACCAGGGTCCCCTAGGTGGGGAAGAATGATAAGGAGAAAAGGCTTGAAGAACAGCAAGAGAGGAGCATCCCTTATGTTTATTTTTAATTGATTCAGGGCCCTCTGAACTAGATGGCTTAAAGAAAAATGGGATTTTAACACCAAGCATTTGGGGGCCAGGCATGAGACTACTGCCAATATCTGTTTCTAACTCTTTACAAACAGAGCTGGGCTGCAGGGGTGCACTTGGGTTGGAGGATGGCTTCCTGTCACAAGATATGACAGAGACCAGAGGACTTACGTGCTCTGGTGTCAATTAGAGAGCTCAGTGCCAACCTCTCTAGACTCTGGGGTTCTGCCACTTACTATGAAACCCTGAGCAAATTACTTAGCATAAGCCTCAGTTTCCTTCTTTTTTTAAAATTAATTAATTAATTTTTGGCCACACTGGGTCTTCTTTGTTGCGCGCGGGCTTTTCTCTAGTTGCAGCGAGCGGGGGCTACTCTTTGTTGCGGTGAGCGGTCTTCTCATTGCGGTGGCTTCTCTTGTTGCGGAGCACGGGCTTTAGGTGCGTGGGCTTCAGTAGTTGTGGCACGCGGGCTCAGTAGTTGTGGCTCGTGGGCTCCAGAGTGCAGGCTCAGTAGTTGTGGTGCACGGGCTTAGTTGCTCCGCGGCATGTGGGATCTTCCCGGACCAGGGCTCGAACCTGTGTCCCCTGCATTGGCAGGTGGATTCTTAACCATTGCGCCACCAGGGAAGTCCGAGCCTCAGTTTCTTCATCCGTAAAATAGAGATAATGACAGCTAGATTAAATGAGATAAATGCATACTTAGAACTAGCAGAGTCTGGCTGTATATGTGCACTTTCTTCTACTCCCTTCCAAAACTGAGACTTTTATCCAAAGGGAAATTCAGCCCTAATGATCTGGCCAAGATCTGCAGTTTGAGAGTTACTCTACTTCTTGATAAGTTTCCTCTGTGTATCTAATGTTCCTAATCTGCTGAGTTCTGTAACCTGTGTACCCACTCCGAAGGTTCTTTTTTCACTCTCTAAGTGGCATTTTTTAATGAACAGAGTTCTTATTTAGTGTAGTCTGATTTATCAATGTTTTCCATTATGGTTATTGCTTTTAGTGTCCTGTTCTTGCTCTAAGATCTCCTTGGCTTTTGTTCATGGTTTTTCTTCTGCTTGCAGCAGTGTTCTTCTTCTGCCTTTCTTCCACAAGTCCTGCAAGACTCAGCCCAGTGTCACTTCTTGTCTCCTCCAGAAGCCCTCCCCTACATCCATCCTATCCACCTGATTCGGTGTCTTTTCTCCTTGCTCTCAGAGCTCTGTGTTCATACATCTATCACAGCTCTTGTTACAGTGTGCCAGAATCTTTTCTTTACTTGTCTGTCTCAGGCAGGATGGGTAGCTGCTCAAGGGCAAGGACCATAGTATAGCACAGTAGCATGGGGCCTGGCTGGGAAGATGCCCTCAGAGGCTTCAAGTAAGTAAACAAATAAAAGTCTTAGGTGTCACACCTGTCTCTCTCTACTTCTCTGACAGTATTCCCCCAACCTTTCTTAACCTGTGCCCTCTTTTGATGAGCTAAGGATCCTCCAGGCAGACGGTAAAATGCTACGCCCAGAGAGTGTACTCTAGATTGAGAGTTAACTACATTACAGTGCTTCAGAGAGGGCTGATCAGTAGTGTCCCAAACAGTAGACACGAGGAAAGGAAGGTCCTCTAATTCATTAAGCCCCAGAGAAAGGATCTTTGCATTTTATAATAGGAAAATCATTATAATCTTTGCAGAGAGCAACTTCAGTTGTTCTGGGGCTGCAGCCACCCCTGCCCTGAATCTTTTGGGTGTTCATAGGACGTGGCCCACTTTTCAATTTTCTGAGTGGGTGTGCTTGCTGAGGGTAGGTCAGACTCTGAACTGGGAAGGCTGGTGGGCTTGGAAGATGGGCCTGGACAGTGGAGCCCCAGCCTGCTCACTCTGTCCAGGTAGAGCCACTCTGAAATGGTGGCAAATGTTTTTCCATTAAAAAAATTTTCTGGGCTTCCCCTGTGGCGCAGTGGTTGAGAATTCGCCTGCCGATGCAGGGGACACGGGTTCGTGCCCCAGTCCGGGAAGATCCCACATGCCGCGGAGCGGCTGGGCCCATGAGCCATGGCCCGTGAGCCTGCGCGTCCAGAGCCTGCGCTCCGCAACGGGAGAGGCCACAACAGTGAGAGGCCCGCGTACCACAAAAAAAAAAAAAAAAAAAAAAAAAAAAAAAAAAAAAAAAAATCTGACAAAAAAATTTTCTTTTTTTTTTTTACGATTTATTTTTTTTTTATTTATTTATTTTATTTATTTTTGGCTGCGTCGGGTCTCAGTTGTGGCACGCGGGGTCCTCTTTGAGGCATGCGGGCTCTTTTGTTGTGGTGTGCAGGCTTCTCTCTAGTTGTGGCGTGTGGGTTTTCTCTCTCTAGTTGTGGCACGCGGGTTCCAGAGTGCGTGGGCTCTGTAGTTTTGCGGCACGCGGTCTCTCTAGTTGAGGAGCGCAAGCTCAGTAGTTGTGGCGCATGGGCTTAGCTGCCCCGCGGCATGTGGGATCTTAGCTCCCTGACCAGGGATCGAACCTGCATCCCCCGCATTGGAAGGCGGATTCTTAACCACTGCGCCACCAGGGAAGTCCCTAGTAGTAATTTCTTAACACTAAATTTTAGTGTGATCCAGGGAAGGTCTCACTAAGAAGATGATGTCTGACCAAAGACCTGGGAGATGAGGGAGCAGGCTCTCTTGGGGGAGTATGTTCTAGTTACAGGGGACAGCAGGTGTGGAGGCCCGGAGTTGGAATGTGCCTGGTGTATTTGAGGAAATAATAAGGAGATAGTGTGGCTGGTGGGGAAAACGTAAAGGGAAAGAGTAGTTGAAATGAGGTCAGAGATCTCTTAGAGACCTAGATGATGAAGACCTTGTAGGTCATTGTGAAAATTTTGGCTCTTACTTTTAGTGATTGGGATCCATGTTAGGGTTTTGAGCAGAGTAGTGACAAGATCTTCCCTGTTGCTGGTGGTGGGTAAATGTGATGGTGGTAGCTTATTGAGGGTCTGTTCTGATTGTTTCTATTTTCTCAGTGAAATAGGAAACAGAGTAAGAGCTAAGAGAGTGAGGACAAGAGAAGAGGTCCTGAGGCTGAGAGTTGGGGGAAAGCCAGAGACTTCAAGTATGTTCCCTCTTGGTTCTGAGTATCCTCTGTTTTTTATACATGGCTTCTCATTGGTCTTCAAGTTCTCATTATAGAGGTAGAGTATTCTTCCTATACTACAGATAGGAAAACGGAGGTATTGAGACTTGCCCAGTCCCTTTAGCCCTTACTATTTCCTAGTCCTCTTCTGAGAAAGTTGGCTTGTGGGTGGTATGTTTTTCTGGAGCAGGGCAGGCATCTTGCCATCAGTCAGGTTGAGTTCAGCTAGGCTGGAGAGCATAGGAAGGGTGAGAATGAGGTCAAGATTTAGGATTGGGAAAGGCTTCAGAAAGAAGTCAACATCTGAACTGGATATTTAAGAAAGATGGTGGTGGAGGACTTCATGATGGAAGGAATTGTTTGAATAAAAGCTTGGAGGCATGAACATTCCTGGCATGTGCAGGAAGTGGCAGTTAGCCTGCTGGGACTGACAGACGGAAGGCACCGGTGTGAGGTAGGTCTGTGGCCTTGGAATCATCATCATGTTTACAGGACCCACCAGGTTCTTCTTGCCAAGGGTGAAAGAGGGCAGGGCTGTTTGTGGGGCAGGCCTCCGTTCTATGGACAGAGCGGGCTCCGTCGTCCTGGCAGAGCTGGGTTAAGCCGCTCGCTGAGAGGCTGAGTTTCCAGACTGGCAGAAACAGCCATGTCTAGGTTTTTAAAACTGTCTTGGAAGCAACCAGATTTCCTTTGGCCTGGAATTGCCTAACAAGCCCTCACCCCATTTTAGGCTTTCAGGAAACATTTAAACCCAACTTCAAACCTTCACAGAATCTGTACTGAACTGGAGAAGGACCATCTGGCAGGAAAAGGGATTGAAAATGGTTGAGGTTGAAAACCCAAACTTAAAGCCCTCTTTGGGGAGGAGAGTTGGGAAAGAGGATGTGGGAGTGATAAGTGGACAGTCAGGAGATGGAAAGAGAGCTTAATTTTTTTCTGGTTGTTATTCAGCAACAACAACAAAAATCATCTTTTCTGTGACTGGTTGAGGCAGATTTCAGCCTCATGGGGACCTGTAAAAACACCCAGCAATTCTTCTGATCTCCCAGCAAAACAAATCTTGGTTCCTCTCCACTTGACCAGGCTCATAATCCCCTCAGCATTTTTGCTCAAAGGGCTTTCTGGACCTAGAGCCCCAGAGCTTGGGGCTGGAATGGAAAAGATCCAAGGTACCAGGTATGTAGAAGTGCCGACGGAGAAAAGGGGTCTGGCACTTTGGAGGGAATTAGGGGACAGACTTGAGAAAAACCTTCCTGGCTCCCTTTCTACAGTTTTTGATACCCACCCACCCAACCTCTGAGCCCACTTTCTCCCCCTTTCCCTTGTAACCCCTTGATTTTAGGCACAACAGAGCCAAAGACAAGGTTGTGGGCAGATAACCAGTGAGAAATGAGTCAGGAAGGGAAGCGGGGAAAAGAGGGTTGGGGGAGGAGAAAGCAAGCATGACTGAGGTGAAGGCAGGTTTCCCAGGAGCAGCCTTTCTTCATGGGTGTGTTGGATGAGAACTGTTACTGCAGGAGGGCCCTGGAAGGTAATAGGGGCACTTGTGAGGAGATTGAAACTCCTGAGGTAGACAGGATTGGCTGAGGGCTGTGAGGAAAAGGCCTGCTGGTGACAGTCCAACTGGGTGGCAGCTACAGCTGGAAACCCCCCTTTCATTGGTTTTATTGCAGCCATGACTTTGGGGAGTGAAGGAGTGCACCTTAAAGGATATGGCCAGTGCTAGAATTTCTAGGGCCCTTGGTCTTCCTGGACTTTGACTCCTTGGGGGCCCTCTTTTGCCATCAGTTAGCAAATCAGTTAACATTTATTTGCCTGTCTTTTATGTGCCGAACTCTCTTCCAAGTACTGAGGATTGTTCAAAACATGGAGAAGAACTAGCTAGCACTGCCCTACAGCTTTCTCAGCCATGTGGGGACAGAAGGGGCCAGGATGTCAGGGGACCTGTGGGATGGCTGAATCTCCTAGGAAGGCTGTGCAGGTGAGCCGGTGCAGCAGAGCCTGAGCTGTCAGTCCAGGCAGAGCTATGAAAGGTAAATGAGGCGCCTCCTGCCTTGGCCCAGTCGAAGGACACCTGCAGGAGAGAAAGGGAGAATCAAACGCTCCGCTTTCGAGAACTCTGGTTTGGGTACTTAAAAGGAACTCTCTCTAATGATGACCCTCCCTGAAGCTTGCGGTGCCAGTGCTGGTTGCCGAGACTCTTGGAGGAAGAAATGAGAGACGTAGGCCCTCCTCTGCGGGAGCTGCCAGTCTGATCCTTTTCTGCTCGGCCTGCCGCAGGGCCTAGATGACCAAGGGCAGCAGGAGCGAGTTAGTGAGGGGGTGAGGACGGTCTGGTAGTTGTTCCCCGGGCAGGGTGAGTAGCAGGTTGACTCCAGGGCAGTCAGACCACAGCTGTACAGAGCAGGACTGGGCTGAAGCCAGGTTCTCGGGGCACACAGAGCTCCGTTCCCTTTCTCACCTTCTCCTTCCCTCTGGGCTGCTTCCTAAGCTATTACTTCCACACCAGAGATTGCTTAAGAGATTAGTGGAATGTCGACGTCGGCAGAAATTCTCTCGTGTGCTTTAGAGGTTTCCTTTGTGCCGGGGCGTGGTGGTGGTCCTGACTTCCTACCTAGACTAGACAAGCAGGGTGCTGGGCAGTGTTTGTGTTTCCTCTCAGTGGCGACCTTAACCCCAGCAGAACGGGAGCCTTCCCTCCAAACCCTTGCATCTGTTCTTCAGCGCTCTCAGGGCTCAAACGTCTCCTTCTCAGGGACGAGGCATACTGTCATGTCCGAAATTAGGCCTGCGGAAAAGTACCACACAGACATTTAGAAATGTCAGTTAATGAGGGGAAACAGTTTTTTGTGCTAGGATAGGAAGGTTCATTCTTAGAGGCTGGGCACTCCTCAGAAGGAGCTCCCTTCAAAGACTGACCTCTAAGGGATCCCTTCTCAGACCTTGGGCAGAGCATCTGTGGATTGGGTGATGAGACTGGATGGTAGGGAAAGGGAGCACTGAGGGAGCTGGAGAGACCACTGCAAGATGCAGGCTGGCCTGAGTGACAGCAGGGAGACTTCCAGAGGGTCTTTCCTCCAGGGGCAGCGAGGGGAGTAGATGGAGGCTTTCAAGCGGCCAGCATAGGCTCCTCCCTGCACTGCTCAAGCCCAGCCCTCCAGGAGGCTTTGTGTGGCTGATCCCAGTGCGGTGCCCCCTACCCCTTCCTTGCTGGGACGTGGGACGCAGCACTCACCTGCTGACTGGGAGAGTCAGGTCACAGAGCTGAGCAAAGCTGGCCACCTGTAGGCGTTGGGTGGGGAGGGACAGTGGTAAATTGGAGAGAGCTTGCTACATCTAACTGGACTGCCAACTGCTGCCATATAGAAATGCAGACGGTGAGGGCAGGTTTTCTAATTTTTCAAGAGAAGCCAGAATCTGAATTTTTATTTGCATTTCATTTATACTCACCCAATTTTTAAAACGTTTGATAACCAATTCAACTTTTTTAAAAAAATAAAGGGAAAACCAAATGGAACATATTTTTGCTCTTGCAAACCACCAGTTAATGTCTTCAGGTATAAACTCTTTTTTTCCCAGGAGTTTGGAAGTGAGGGGAAAGTGAGGAAAGCGGTTGTTAGCTACCAGGGGTGGGTGGCAGGAAGAGCTGTTTTGAGATACAAGAACTCAGAGTACAGCAAAGACTGAGGGAACTGTTTAGAGCAGACATTGATAATGCTTTCACTGGATCCTGTGACGTGCCTGCTCCTTTGTTGAGGGTCGGTGGTTCTGTGCAGGTGGAAGAAGCTGGGGGGGTGGGAGGAGGAAGGGGACCGAGTGTCCATCTTGTATTTGCTCACAGCTGGGCAGGCTCTCGGGAGGATGGTCAGTAGTGACCCTTCATACCTTTACAAGTCCTCAGCACATTGTGGGACTCAAGTTTTCACACTTACAGGCATGTAAGACTAGCCTGAAGTGCTTACTGAACATACAAATTCCTAGGCTCCGTTCAAGAGGGGGAGGTGGGACCTGGGACTCTGCATTTTTAACAAGCACCCCCACATCCGTGTTAAGAAAAGTAAGTGGACAGTGGAGTCAGAGCTGAGTCCACAGTCCTGCCCTATTCCTTCACTAGGTGAGTGATCTTGGGCCAATCATTTAATCTCTCTGAATCTCAATTTCCTGATTGGAAAATTGGGCCTGTATTATCACTACATCATGGGATGGTGAGAGCTGAAATGGAAGATGATTGGAGGCCATGCAGAGTGCTGACTCAGAGCTGCGGTGGCACTGGTGCAGGCCACCTGGGCTCAAATTCCTGCCTTGCCACTTTATAGCTGTGTGACTTGGGACAAGCGATTTAACTGCTCTGTACCTTGGTTTCCTTAGTAACATGTAAATAATAAGAGTACCCACTTTGTAGGGTTGTCACAAGGATTAAGTGATTTAATCCTTTAAAATGCTTATAACTTTAGCTATTATAATTTTATAAAGAATCTAGCAGCACCTTTGATAATAAATGTGCTTTTGCTTTTTTTTTTTTTTTTTTTTCCTTAAGTCCTCTTACCATGGGTAACAAATAGGTGAAGGCTCACTTTCAAATGTCACCTCTCTATAAGGCCTTCGTGGAGTCCACTTTTTCCTTCACTTTTCTCCCTTTACAGTTAGCTTTTCCAGGGCAGGGACTGTGTCTGTCCATTTTCATATCCTAGTACCTTGCACAGTGCCTAGCATAGAATAAATGGGTTGGATGGCAGTGCTGGGGAGTCTGAAAAATGAATCTAGCTTGGGAATGGAGAGGGTGCCTTCCAAATACCTAGAGAAGCATGATCTGGAAGAAAAATGATTTATTAAGCTTCAGTGTGCCAGAATAACAATCACGTGAGGTAGGTCATGTTATTATTATTGCTCTTATAGCGAGAATGTTGGGTCCTCAAAACTCATGTGTTCAATGAGCCTTGGCCAGCAGTTGCTAGAGGCAGGGTTGGGCTGACTCCAGGTTGGGTGTTTTTCCCACTGCACCTTGAGAACCTGGGACTGTGGTCTCTGTCTCGATGCAGAGTTTGTAGAGAAGTTCTAGTGGTACCTTACTATGTTCATTTCTCTGGGTTGTAACTCTTCAGATAGTTGCCTGTAATTTGTCAGAGCTGGGGTTTTGAGCAATTCGTGATCGGTGGTAGATGCTAATTGAACAATTTCATTTTCCAAACATGTAGTTTTTGCCGTTGATGGGCCTGGGAGCTAGCAAAACACCTCTCATCCCCTTGACTTCTCTGCTCTATTCCCAGTGGGTGTTTCTTTTGCTTGGGAGTGTGTCTCTCTTTGCAGCCAGATTAGCCAAGGAATCAGGCTGAAAGCACAGATGGGAGCCTGGGGTGGCTCTTAGGGCCTTGGGAGAAGCAGTGTCCCCCAGGAAGCCTGCCATGCAGAGTGCTCAAGTCTGCGCTTCAGGTGTAAAGGGTTAGCCTGGTCCTTAGTTCCTCAGGCTGCTGGATTATTCCCTGGACCTGGTAGACCTGGCTAGAGAGAGCAGGTGGGAGGAAGCACAATGAGGAAGCATCTCTGACTTAGTAGGCTCTCCTGGGTTTCTCAGCAGTGCCTGCCCAAGATGCCTCAACTCCTGGGCCACTGCTGAGAATAGCAGCTGTGTTCTTGCAGAAGTGTGACCAAGGGTCAATGCCGTGGGCCTGGTAGTTTTGACCCACTCCTCCCTTGGTTGCATCTTCACAGGATTTTTCTTCTTGGCCCAAGCAAATACCACAGCTATCTACATTCTTCCTTCTGACTAAGTTGGCTCTGTGTTCTCATATTCAAGTATATGATTGCATTTCAGAGCATTTTAGATCAGAAATTCAGGGAAGGAAAGAATATATTTTTCATCATGTTCTTTTAATATATTTCAGTTTCTGGTCTTTCCACAAATCTTCTGTTCTTTCCCTGAGGGCCTGCCCTGGAGCTGGTAGAGCATGTCCAGTGTTGTTATGATGGGTTCTGATGATTATTGTGACCGTTGTTACCATGGGCACAGTTGAAAGCTGATGCTTAGCAAGTTGATTCCTTGTAGCACTGTGCTCCCTGAGGACCCTGAGAACTGGCCTGGGAAAGCTTCCAGAGGCTGCCTCTCCTTTCCCTTCTTTCTGTTTAACACACACAGCCATACGCCAAGCACTTAACTTGGCCCTTGGCTGGTGCAGGTAAAGAATATCTCACCAGAGCCGGTGTGCACAGGTGCTCTGGTGGCAGGATTGACTCCCCTTCTTCCTTCTCCTCATACTAACATTATGCTATATACTTAAGTTTATAAAGATTTTTTCCTCAGTAGGTAGGGAAGGCTTTTCTTTGTTTTTGTTTTTGTTTTTTAATTTATTTATTTTATTTTTGGCTGCATTGGGTCTTTTCTCTGCATGCGGTGAGCGGGGGCTACTCCTCGTTGCGGTGCACGGGCTTCTCACTGCGGTGGCTTCTCTTGTTGTGGAGCACAGGCTCTAGGCACGCGGGCTTCAGTAGTTGCAGCACGCTGGCTCAGTAGTTGTGGGTCGTGGACTCTCTAGAGCGCAGACTCAGTAGTTGTGGTGCACGGGCTTAGTTGCTCCGCGGCATGTGGGAATCTTCCTGGACCAGGGCTCGAACCCGTGTCCCCTGCATTGGCAGGCGGATTCTCAACCACTGCGCCACCAGGGAAGCCCGGGAAGGCTTTTCATGAAGGATAAAAATGAGGCTCAGGGTTTGTTTTCTTTTTCTAAAAGCATCGTGGGGGATGTTTCATTGCTATCACCATTGCTAGCACCTGCGGGCTGCTTCCTCCCTTCCAGCTCCCACTTCACTCACCACTACCATCACCAAAACGACAACCTTGAGAGATCGCATAAAGGTAAGGAAATTAGAGAGAGTGCATTTCATGTTGAAATTAGGAAAGAATTACAAATGATATCAAGAATTAGGGTCTGGCTTATTTTTTATCATCGAGACCAATCACTTATTTGCACCAAGATAATAAGTAAGATGGCCTCCAGGATTAAGGTCATTAGTGGCCATAAATAAATATGTTTAACTTTCACATCCAAACATACTTCATTTTGGTCAATGTGATGAGAATGCCCATGAGAGTGAGAGAACTATTGATACTGAACTGTTCAGTGTCTGTGAAGGTGGTGTTGGCCCAGAACAGAGTGCATATTCACATTAGAGATACTGTGATTTATTGTTGTCTCTCACATCCATTCTCCAAGGGACTTAAAATTTTTTTTAAGTTTTTTTTTTTTTTTTTTTTTTGCGGTGCGCGGGCCTCTCACTGCTGTGGCCTCTCCCATTGCGGAGCACAGGCTCCGGACGCGCAGGCTCAGAGGCCATGGCTCACGGGCCCAGCCGCTCCGCGGCACGTGGGATCCTCCCGGACCGGGTCATGAACCCATGTCCCCTGCATCGGCAGGCGGACTCTCAACCACTGCGCCACCAGGGAAGCCCTGAAAGTTTTTTTTAACATGTAAATTGAGATATAATTCACATACCATAAAATTCACTTATGTGTACAAATCATTTTTAAAATATATTCACAGTTATGCAACCATCACCACTGTTTATCTAATTTCAGAACTTTTTTTTCACTCCCCCAAAAGAAACCCCATACTCATTGCAGTCACTCCCCATTCTCCTACCCTCAACTCAACCCTAAGCAACCATTAATTTATTTTCTGTCTCTGCAGATTTGCCTATTCTGTACATTTCATAAAAATGGCATGAGAGTTCATCCATGTTGTGGAATGTATCCTTTTTATGTCTGAATAATATTCCATTTTATGGATATACCACACTTTGTTAATGCATTCGTCCACTGATGGACATTTGGGTTGTTTCCACTTTTTGGCGGTTATGAACATTGGTATGAGTTATTTGTGTGGACATGTTTTCATTTGTCTTGGCTGTATACCCAGGGGGTGAATCATGCTGGGTCTTATGGTAACTCTATGTATCTCTTTTTGAGGAACTGCCAAACTATTTTCCAAAGTGGCTGCACAATTTTACATTTCCACCAGCAGTGAATGAAGGTTTTCATTTCTCCACAGTCTCACTAGCACTTGTTTTTATCTTTTTGATTAGAGTCATCCTGGTGGTGTGAAGTAATACCTCACTGTGGTTTTGATTTGTATTTCCCTAATGACTAGTGATGTTGAACATTGTTTCATGTGCTTCTTAGCCAATTTTATATCTTTGGAGAAATGTCTGTTTAAATTCTTTGTCTACTTTTTTTTTAACATCTTTATTGGAGTATAATTGCTTTACAATGGTGTGTTAGTTTCTGTTTGTCTACTTTTTAATTGGATTATGCGTCTTTTTTTTTTTTTTTTTTTTTTGCGGTTCGCGGGCCTCTCACTGTTGTGGCCTCTCCCGTTGCGGAGCACAGGCTCCGGACGCACAGGCTCAGCAGCCATGGCTCACAGGCCTAGCTGCTCTGAGTCATGTGGGATCTTCCCAGACCGGGGCATGAACCCGTGTCCCCTGCATCGGCAGGCGGACTCTCAACCACTGCGCCACCAGGGAAGCCCATGTGTCTTTTTATTATTGAGTTGGAAGAGTTTTTTATATATTCTAGATACAAGTTGCTTAGCAGATATATATGATTTGCAAATAATTCTCCCATTCTGTGGAAGTCTTTTTACTTTTTTGTGGTATTTTTTACAGCACAAAAGTTTTTTATTTAGTATAATACAGTTTATATCTTTTTTCTTGTGTTGCTTGTGTCATATCTAAGAAACTATTGCCTAATCCAGTGTTACAAAGATTTACCTCTATGTTGTATTCCAGGCTTCGCTTTTGTCATTTTAACTCTTAAATTTAGGTCTATAATCCATTTTTACTTTTTTTTTTGTATAGTATAAGGGTAAGGGTCCTACTTTATTCTTTTGTATATGAATGTCCAGTTGTCTGAATATTGTTAAAAAGACTCTTCTTTCCCTCTTGAATTGTCTTAGCATCCTTGTTGAAAATCAATTGACCGTAAATGTATGGGTTTATTTCTCAACTCTCAATTCGATTCTGTTGATTTCTATTTCTGTTCTTATGTCTGTGCACACTGTCTTGATTACCATGGCTTTGTAGTATGCTTTGAAATTGGTGAGTGTGAGTCCTCCAACTTTATTCTTCTTTTTCAAGATGGTTTTGACTGCTCTGGGTCCCTTGCACTGCCACAAAATTTTAGGATCAGCTTGTCAGTTTCTGCAGTTGATGAGTATTCTGTTCAGTCTGTAGATCAATTCGGGGAATATCGCCATCTTAACAGCTTGGAGTGTTCCAATCATGAACATGGGATACCTTTCTATTTATTTATGTCTTCTTTAATTTCTTTCAGTGACATTTTGTAGTCTGCAGTGCATAAGTCTTGCACTTCATTTGTTAAGTTTATTCCTAAGTATTTTATTCTTTTTGCTGCTATTATTAATGGAATTTTTAAAATTTCATTTTCAGATTGTTCATTGCTAGTGTATAGAAAGAAAATTGATTTTTTAAGTATTACTTTGTATCCTGCAAACTTGCTTGACTTTATACATTAGTTTAAGAGTGTTTTAGTGGAATTGTTATGATTTTCTACATGGAGGATCATACCATCTGCAAGTAGGAGACAGATTCCAGTCTGGATGTACCCTTAAGTTTTAACATTTTTCTTCCTTTTATTATTTTAGCATAAAATAATGTTACTATATTAGCTAACTGTATATGGTACATGTACAGACATTTTTCACTTTGTAAATACTTAAATACCTTAAAGTATATTAATTTTATTTTAATGGGTGTTAAAAATATGATAACTCATAACTGTGGTTTCTGGCTCAGATGTCACTTTATCAGGATGTTCTTCCCTGAACATCCTATTTTAAAAAACAAATCTTCACTCTCCCTCTACCTTGCTTCATGTTTTCTTCCTACCACTTATCACTATACATATTATACACAAATGTACACTTATGTATCACACACATGACTTGTGCCTGCTTATTGTCTGTTTCCCTCCGCTAGGATGTAAGCTCCATGAGAGCAGAGACTTTGTTTCATTCTTTGCTGGATGGCAGTGCCTAGGACATGGGTACTCACTCAGTAAATATTTGTCAATGATTAATTGTTTAGAACAAGATTAAATATTTTAAGAAAAGTCAGTCAGTTTCAAGTGGATGAAAGAAAAACATGGAATAAATGATTGTTCAGGAGGTATGCAAATATGGTAAAATTCATAAAGGCTGTGTGGCATGCCAGAAGTTTGGGAAACTCTAACTTAAGAAATGAGAAGAAGCAGGATGGAAATGGAGTTTTTAAAATCATTTTCTGTGAAGTGATAAGTTATCTGTTAGCTCACAGACTCTTCCCCAACCCAGATCAGGGATCCCTTGAGGCTCTTAATCTGTAACACATGAAATTAAATATATGTGGGAAAGTGGTTCCTGCTAACCACCACAGAAACCCTGTTGGCAGTTTTGGAGGTCATCTGGAAATGTTTGAGGTGCCTTTCACTGCCCATGGAAACTTGGCTTATAGGTCTTGTCTTCTTTGCAGGGCTCTGTGTTTGCAGAGAGCAGAAATGACCATGACTGCCAACAAGAATTCCAGTATCACCCACGGAGCTGGAGGCACTAAGGCCCCTCGAGGGACGCTGAGCAGGTGAGTCGGGGAGCACTGCTGAGGGAATGGGGCTCGCTGGAGGGTAGCATCAAAGGACACCTAATGACCTGTGTCCTGGATAGGATTCCTGCCAAATGTAAATGATTATCATCATGATTCTGACAGTCATAGAGGTGCATAATCTGGGCCAAGCTTTAACTACTTAACCAAGTAGTGAGATCTCAGGGCATTTTCTTATGCCCTCTAACATTTTGGTTACTCATCTGTAAAATAATAATAGTACTTATCTCACAGAGTTTCTGTGAGGATTAAATGAGATAACATATGTCAGTGCTTAGCATAGTGCCTGGCAAAAAGCCACTCAGTAAATGTTAGCTTCCTCCCGGTGATGGGGTGGAAGCTTCCAGAGCTGGCAGATAGCTGTACAACTCTCACCAGGGCTTCTCAGGTCTTGGCCAAGCCTGGATGCTGATGTCCTAGAAGAACCTCTTTTATTAAAGCCACGTGCCGTTCATAGCCCCTTCTGCTGAATCTCAGTTGGGCAAATTTGGCCTTTGGAACCTCAACCGCTAGAATGGATAGTAATGAGAAGGATGCTCATCTTAGACTGGGATCGGGCTAGTTCCTTCCTGGAGGTCTGGGCTGTGCATTACCAGGCTGAGTCCCGTGGAGTGTGGCACACACTCAAGTCTGGCCAGAGGTGTGGTGGTAGATGTTTGGTTCATTCAGAGCTAATATCCAGGTATGGTTGGTAGAATGGGGCATAGGATGTGGCCCCTGGGGAGTGACTGGCGCGAATGAGGCAAGAGGAATTCTGTACACCATACGTGCTGTTTGGTCCCAGTGGAAATGGTCTGGATTGACTGTGCCAACCGAACAGATTCTGACTTGTTAGGTACATAAGAGCTTGGGGCTTAGACAGACAAATTGAATATCTACTCTGTGGCAGCAAGACCAGTAAGAACACCCCCTGCGCACGCACCCCGTCTAGCCTGGGCTAGAGTTGCTTGCATACTTGCTTGCCTGAACTGGGTGAGGCTGAGGATGGCGGGGACCAACAACCTCTTGGGTAAAGCAGATAGAAAAACTGACCTCTCCCAGGGCATGTCGGTGGCCAAGGCAGAAACAGGTCTAGATCTCAGAGTCTTTGTCTCCCATTATCTACTTCTCGGGAGCCACTTTGCTGGGCTCCCCCCCACCCCCAGTCTGGTGGCATTTCTTACTCTGCAGTCGGACTCTGAGTTGGCAGATAGAGACTGGGAATTAAGGTTCCCAACTTTTTTTATATGAGACTGTATGGGTGAAATAAGCATTGTGTGTGATTTTACCATTTTATTCTTAAATTAGAAGAAATCGTATATTTAGAACCTGAATTAGAAATTACTGTACCCAGCAGCCCTCAACTCCTTCAAGTATTCTTTTTTTCTTCTCATTTCCGCTTTGTGGGGACTGGGATGGGAGATGCAGTGTTTACATAAAGTCACAAAGCAGAATCAGAACTGCTGACATGCACCCTAGTTTCTATTTGGAGTATATACCTACATGTTTTAAACATTTTTAGAAATTGCTCTTCCTTTAGCTTCCCAGCCTGCTTGCCATCATAACATGACGGATGGTATTTGTAAATATCTGAGCCTCTGATGTGCCTTAAAAAAGGCATTTTTCCCTTCTGAGTCTTCCCTTCCCTTCCTTCCTGCCACCTTTCCGCTTCCCTCCCTCCTTTCCTGGGCTTTTGGCATGGAGTCACAGGCCTCTGGGGCTAGCTACAGCCTTCTCTCAGAGGCGACTGCTGGACTGTAGTTGTTATTATTTCAAAATTGTCATCTGGTGGTTCCTCTGGCTGCTTTCACCCCCAGCCAAATCTGGGACTGTTCTTAGGAAGTTGTCAGTGAACTCTGAGGGCTCTCCTCCTAGGTGCTGGGCTCTTTGGTGGACAGAGAAACCACCAGATGACAATTTTGAAAAAGAAAAAGGGGAAAAAGAGGGATGATCCATTCTCTTTTTTCAAGGCTTTTACAGTTTGGATTGATGACCTTGGCACCCAGATTTCTTAGTCTGACCTTCCGATAGACATTTGCCTGTGACCTGGGGCCCTTTGATCATTGCCAGCCCAGGAGTTCCAGTGAGAAAAGACTCCCAGGTGTGACCGGAACTTTGGTTGGGGAGTGCAGGGGTGCTAGGGCCTTGGAAAGCTGGACCTTTGAACCCTGGCTGCTTTGGGGACCTCTGTCCATATTATCCACATGGAGGCAGAAGAACCCGATGATACTGAGAGGCATTTGTATCTAGCTTTGGGGGCAGGGGTACTTTGGGGCGTGGAAAACTGGTGGGGACGGGCAAATGGGACCCTGTGGAACTGCCAAGATACGTATTTGCAAGGCCATATCCTTAATTTGAATAAGACTTCACCTGGTGCCACCATTAAGCTAGTTTGGGGTAAAGATCCTAGATTCCATTCCATTATTAGGTTCTTAGGAGTGTTTTGCTAGTTTATTCTCTTCCGTTTCCTTTATAGCCCATTTTTGATTTGGCAGGATATGCAGGAGGAGGAAATCAGAACCTCTCGTTTTACCAACAAAGTTTTGTTCTTTGCTATGTTTTGGTCTCCCGGAGCAGGCTTCCCTTTCTCTTTGTTAGTGAGGCCAAAGGGGCACGTTGCTTCGCCCTTAGCTGCTTCACCTCGCCACAGGCTGTTGCCACTCCAGCTCGTTAGATTTGGCTGCATCCATTTCTGGGGGTGGGAGGTGAGATTCTCAAAGCTCCTCTGAATTCCAGAGGTCAGGCTTTATGATGTTGGTGTTGATGACCTGGGTGGAACTAGAAGCAGCTTAGTGACTTGCTTGCTAAGAAATGGTCATGCTGGGCTTCCCTGGTGGCGCAGTGGTTAAGAATCTGCCTGCCAATGCAGGGGTCACGGGTTCGAGCCCTGATCTGGGAAGATCCCACATGCCACGGAGCAACTAAGCCCGTGTGCCACAACTACTGAGCCTGCGCTCTAGAGCCCACGAGCCACAACTACTGAAGCCCGCATGCCACAACTACTGAAACCTGCACATCTAGAGCCCGTGCTCCACTACAAGAGAAGCCACTGCAATGAGAAGCCCGTGCACCTCAACCAAGAGTAACCCCCGGCTCACCTCAACTAGAGAAAGCCTGCATGCAGCAACGAAAAACCCAACACAGCCAAAAAAAAAAAAAAAAAAAAAAAGAAATTGTCATGATAATGGTTGCTAAGAAAGTGTTATGTTGAGAGCTAGTTCGGCCATCTAGATGGGGTAAACTTTGCCACTTGTTGCTCTCAGGAGATTTCACTTGTACTGTGAGACTTGGCAGGCAGCAGGGGCTGTTCTCAGAAGACTTGTCATGCCTGCTTATTTCCTCAACAGCTTCTTTTTTTTTTTTTTTTTGCGGTACGCGCGCCTCTCACTGTTGTGGCCTCTCCCATTGCGGAGCACAGGCTCCGGACGCTCAGGCTCAGCGGCCATGGCTCACTGGCCCAGCCACTCTGCAGCATGTGGGATCTTCCCGGACTGGGGCATGAACCCGTGTCTCCTGCATCAGCAGGCGGACTCTCAACCACTGTGCCACCAGGGAAGCCTCAACAGCTTCTTAACTCTGAAACTCCAGCATCTGGATCATTGTGACTTGAAAATATAGGCTGTCCGTATTGTGTTTTGGAAACCTTGCCTCTGGATGTATGTGTGGGAAACTTGGGTGCCTGTAAAAGTGTAGACTTCTTGGGGTCAAGGACTTTGACTGCTTTCTGTCTCCTCTGAGCCTGGAACAGTGCCTGGTACCTAGAAGACAAACTGTTGACCAGTTGTCTAGATGGCTGGGAGATCAGCCTCTTAGAGCATAGGCTACTTGTACTATTTGAGTCCTTATAGTATCTTCCATGATAGGTCTTGTTAACTTTGGATTCCCTTTCCATTCAGTCCATAGACTCTGAGAAAGGCAGAGCTGAAGAGGAACCTTAGATCTCATTCGGTCTCACCCACTTGTTTGACAGTTTGGCTAACAGACACAGAGAAGAAGAGGTACTCCCCAAGGATACAAAGCTAACGGGGGGAAGAACGCAAGCCTAGCTCTCCTGTTCCTTCTGTTATTTTATTGTACCTCTACATTCACCTCCCTGTAAACATGACTGGGATTTCCCTGCTCGAAAACTACTGTCATCTATGATACAGTCAAACTTGGCCTGCTTTGTAAGGCTTTCATAAAAAGCCCTGGTTTTTCTTTCTACCTTAATCTTGCACTGCTCTCTAATGCGAACCTTACATTTCCGCCGGTCTGGATGCAGATGTTACTTCCCTCCCAGTCCTTTTCTTGACCACTCAGCTAGGAAGGATTCCCCTCCCCTCTCTGTATTCACTCTTAGAACCCTTGGTTTAGAGCCTCCACATGGCACTTGTAGTACCTCAGAAGGTGGATAAGTGGATTTTTCCCTGTGAGATTGCTATGGGACGATGCTTGTTAAGAGTCTTAGAGGGCTTATTGTTTACAGAGGATCTTCAGGGCTCACCCTTAAGATCCTTAGAAGGCCTTTTGTCTGTCTGTGTGTAAGATTCTGTGAGGCAACACTTTAAATCTTTCTTAGGTCTTGGCAAAGGATCTTTCGGTCCCACTCTAGATTTTTTTTTGAAAAGATTTATTGAGGGATAATTAAAGTACCATACATGCAATTTAAAGTTTTCAGTTTGAAACTAACACACCATTGTAAAGCAGTTATACTCCAATAAAGATGTTAAAACAAAACAAAAAACCAAAAAAATAAAGTTTTCAGTTTGATGAGTTCATATACACACATACACACACCCATGGAGTGTAACTGTCACCACAATCTGGAAGCCATTTTTTAATTTGCGAATTTTTTCTTGTCTAGAGAGACAGAGACTGAAACAAGTTTTATTTTCTAACTCAGAAAGCCCTTTCTCATTTATGTTTCCGTTAAATTTTGTTTGAAAACAGTTCCCTGTTTGGCTCATCTCTTTCTCCTTTCACTAGAGACAGCGAGAAGGTGTCAGAGGGCACCTTTGGCGCTCTGCCTGGAAATGTCTTTGGCTAGTTCATCTAATATAATGGATATACTTCCTATGTTCCATGTTACCACAGACGACAGAGTTGCCAAACTTTTCAACATTATGAGGGTCCCCTTTCCTCTAGCTTCTAACGTTTTCCTTATTTTTGCCTTAAGCACCCCCAACAGCCATCACCCAGTCCCACGGTCAATGTTTTAGGATTTTGTGTCAATAGCACGCCACTTCTAGGTACCCAAATCTGTGTCAGGTATCTACTGCTACAAAACTACCCCAAATTTTATGGTGTAAAACAACCATTTGATTATGCTCACAGACTCTGTAGTTGAGGATTTCAGACAGAGACTACAGGGATTGCTGCTCCCTGCTCATGATGTCTGGGACCTCAGCTGTAAAGACTTCAAGGCTTAGGGTGGCTCAGTGGCTAGGGGCCGGTGTTTCCTGGAGGCGTCTTACCTCACATGTCTGGGGGTTGATGCTGGCTATTGCTGAGACCCCAGCTGAGACTGTCTATCAGAACACCTACCCTCTCCACATGGCCTGGACTCTCTCACAGCCTGAGAGACAGGAAGTAGAAGCTGTTGGTTTCCTGAGGCCTGGGCCTGAAAAGTAGCACAGATTCAGTTCTACCATATTCTATTGGTCAAGCAATCACAGAGCCCAGATTCAAGAGAAGCGGTCATGTTGACAGCAGGCATGTCAAAGAATTTGGGGACCATGTTTTGAAACCATCACAACTGTCTTTAACACGGTTTCCTGCCACTACCTTTCTCCCCCTCTTGGCTTTGCGTAGTGCCTGGTTCTGCTTTATACAGCAGTTCCATTTTTGCTGGACCTAGGGCATTGGGGACGTTCCCATAAGGCATCATTTTTTTTTTTTACCTGTCTCAGAGAAGGCATCTGTCTTATAAATGCTCTCTTTATGTTCATTGCCATTACTTCCTAGAGGACTTGGGGTTCCTTCTCAGAGAAGAGCTCACCAATTCTCCTTGTGCTTCCCTAGAAATCAGCTAGATGACAGGCAGGTAGATTTGCTTTCTGGAGGTGACAAGGTGACTCAGTTTCTGCTCTGACCCTAGCTTCTAGTCTACTTACCCTGACAAGCTGTGATTGACTTTGAGTCTCTGTAGGTAGTGGTCCAGATGTAGCCCCACTTGGAGGATGAGGCTGTCCTGGACCCTACTGAGGGCTTCCGGCCATTTGGGAGCAAGACGGTCAAGTTGTGTCACCCTCTTTTTGACTTTTGTCCCAGAGTGGGATGTCCGTTACTGAACTGAGCCCCTGCTCTGGCCTGGGGAACAAACTTCTGGACTTGCTGATAGGACTCAGGCAGACTTCCTCCCTTTTCTCCTTCTGGGTGCCTCAGAATATGGCCCTGGGGGTGTGCAGTGAGCATGCCATCTCCAGAGTTGGGGCGGTCACATAGTGATGGGAGGATGCTGCTGCCCACTGAGCCACCAGGACCTGCTTTAGTTGAGCAGCCCTGGGATGGTGGTTGGCCAACTCCCAGGCAGTTTCATTTGGAAGCAGGTTAGACACCTACTCAGTAGGGACTAGGCATGTTGGAAGCTGGGCCCTGTGTAACCTTAATCTGTGGATAGGCTCACTTCATGGAGCCTACAGCCCATCTTGGTGCCTCTGGGGCTGTTTCCTGGACTCCCAGGAGCCTTCTCCAACTGGACCCAATTTGGTTTTCTTCCTGATACTGACACTTCAGGAGCTCTGTAGCCAGAGCATGCTGAGCTCAGAACTGTCTTGTCATCAAGGACTAAAGACAGCCTTCCCTCCCAAAAAGTCCCTAGGTGACCTTGACAATATATGGGGTGTCCCTTGGCATGAATGCTTCCTGCTGTGTTACCGGAGGATGGCCCAGGTCACTAACCCAAGGGTTGGGTTGTATTCTTGTGAAACAGTACTGGAGGCAAGGGCACATATTTTGCACTTTAACTCTCACTTTCTGTCTGTACATGTGCACGTGCATGCGCACACACACGTTGCCCTCTCTTTAAGTTTGTTTCTCATTCTACCTTAGTTCATGCCCTTTCTGTCCTACTCACTTGTCTTATACGTTTGTCTGTGTGTGTGTGTGTGTGTGTGTGCATGTGTGCACGCGTGTGTGTGTGTGTGCTTATGGTCCTCTGTTAAATTTCCTTTGCATTCTCCCCCGCCCCCTTTCTCTCTTTCTCTTTCTATCTGTTTATCTTACTCTCTCTCCTGTAAATGTTGGATTTGGCCAGTCATGTGCTGTAGCGTTGGCATCCATGCCTTTGCTGAGGAGCAGAGCTGGCTGCCTGCTGACCAGGTGGTGGCATAAGGGCCCAGTTTCACAGTGTCTGCCTCCCCAGGGGCAAACTCTGAGATTTTAGAATAAAGAGCAATAAAGAGGTGATAAGAGCAGCATATTAAGTGTCTTAGCTGCTGTGTATTTACTTTTCTTTTATATTTCTTCTGTCTTCATGGAACTTTTAATGGTGTTCAAACACTTTTTTTTTTTTTTTTTTCTTTGTGGTACGCGGGCCTCTCACTGCTGTGGCCTCTCCCGCCGCGGAGCACAGGCTCTGGACGCACAGGGCCAGTGGCCATGGCCCACGTGCCCAGCCGCTCCGCGACATGCAGGATCCTCCCGGACCGGGGCACGAACCCGTGTCCCCTGCATTGGCAGGCAGATTCTTATCCACTGCGCCACCAGGGAAGCCCCAAACACTTTTAAAATTTACATTATTTTAGTCACACAGCTAGTATGTGAGGATACTCAGAGCAAGTGTTTTCCTCCTGTTTTGTAGATAAAGAACCTGAGGGAACTTCCCTGGCGGTCCAGTGGTTAAGACTCCATGTTTCCAAGCCAGGGGGCATGGGTTTGATCCCTGGTCAGGGAATTAAGATCCCACAAGCCACGTGGTGTGGTAAAAAATAAATGCGTACATACATACATACATACGTACATACATACGTACATACATGTATTTAACCATTCTTTAAAAAAAAAAAAAAAAAAAAAAAGAACCTGAAGCTCAGAGAATTCAGGTGACTTTGCTCATGAACCCTTCCAGGAAGTGATGGAACCAGGACCACAGCAGAACCCAGGTCTCTAGACTCTTGGTCTAGGGTACGATTTTTGCCTTATGGGAGAGGGCTTTAGGGACTGACAGCCATGCTGGGCTGCACTAAGTGCTTTGTGTACCTTTCTATGTTGTTCTTCAGGTCACATGGCACAAAGAGAGAGACAATGAAGTCTGTAAACAATGCCCTGAGGAGTAATAAGGAGACCTAGGTTTTAATCATTTATTTCAGTATTCATTCATTTAGTCACTTAGCACAAATACATTAATTCCTACTAAATTCTAGATGCAGTACAAAGAGCAGGGGATATCAAGATTAATAAGACCCTGTCACCACCTTCAAGTAGCTTCACTCATAGTCTAGTAAGGGAGGCAGGTGAGGAAAAATATAGTCCAGTAAAGTGTTACAAGTACCGTAATAGAGAGTTTTCCAGGCACAGTGGAGGCATCAAAAATCAGACATCTCCACCCGGGTGAGGGGGTGGGGTGAAGAGAGATTCCATAGAGGAGTTACAGAGACATGTAAGTGGACACAAGGCAGCACCGCAGGCAAAGGAAATATTGAATGCGTGAAGGCCTAAAGTTGTGAAAAGCAAGGAGTTTGATGTGCCTAAGAGTGGGACGCAGATTTGTTTGGAGGCCAAGACAGTATGAAATGATAAAGTTAAAATAAGGACCAGATCATGGGGGCCTTGTGATCCCTGCCAATGAATTTGCATTTCATTCTGTATATAGTAGGGAGTTTGAAGCATGACGAGTTTTGTATTTTTGAAAGATGTCAGGAGACGAGAGGATGGACTTGGAACTGGGTTAAGACCGAAGGCAGAGAGAGAAGTTGAGAGCTTGTTTGAATGGTCCTGGTAGATAAGATCTGAATCAAGGCAGCAGCAGTAGCAGTGGGAATGGCACAGGAGGGACAGATCTGAGAGATATGAAGGAGGTAGAATTGATAGGACTTAGGCACTGAGTAGATCACTGAGGTTGGGGAGGAAGCTGGATCCAGATGCTTGAAGGACAGGAAGAAAGAACATCTCTGGATCTTTTCTTCCCTCTGTGGAATGAATTGGAAATATATGCAGGAGTCAAAGCCACGGTGAAAGAAGCATAAAGCAGCATAGGAATGAGATCGTGTGAGAAAACACTGAGCCCTGGGTACATGGGAATGAGAGCAAATGGGGTTCTTCACTCTAAGGCGCCCCTTGTAGATGGGCATTGGGTCCCCAGCCCTTCACTGCCTGCTCACTTTGCTCACTGCCTGCACTTATACTCTTGTCCTGCATTAACGGCTTTTTCCCTCTCTACTGGATTATTCCAGTCATCATTTAAGCATGCTGTAATAACTCTGAGCTCAAACCCACCAACAAAACGCTCTATACCCCACATTGCCCTCTAACTACCACCTCGTTGCCTTGTTCCCCCTTTAGGGAAACCCTTTGAAAGAGCTGTCCGAGCTCTTCATCTCCGCTTTCTCTCTTCCGTTTCTTGAATTCCTTCCAGTCAGGCTTCCCTCCCTACCTTTCCACCAGAACCTCTCTTCTCAACCAGTCCTTAATGCCTAAAATAGTACCTGGTATATAGTTGGTGCTCAGTAAATACTGGTTGAATGGATGGAGAACCAAGGTGTGTCTTAAGCCTGGTACAGTTAGCACACTGTGGCCTGGGGAGTAGGTGGCTTCCTTTGTTCCCTTGTCCAGGGTTCAGGGAAGGGTGGCAAGGAGCTGTCCAAGAGCCCTGAAGAAGTGAAGCTGGAGACGGTCAGTGGCAGAATGGGAGACCAGACCCAAAAGAAGGCTTTGCTCAGGTGCTTGGCTTTCTAAGGCAGCCTGGGTCCCAGCACTGTCATTCTCTTGGCCGTAGTCTTTCTTTGTCCAACAGGGGGAGAATTGCTTTCACTTCCGACCTCAGTTTGAGGAACTGGGAAACAACTAGAGAGTGAAACAGAGGCCCAAGAGTGAGCACCCTCTCCCATCCATGCCAAGGAGGTGCCCCCGGTTGTGTAAACTCACTGTCACAAGGGCACACGCACCCTGACTGCTAGCCCCCAGTGTGTTCCTCCTTAAGCCTCCCTGTTCTCTAGGTAACAGATTCTCCTGAGCCCTCCCTCAACCTGCGAGCAAGCACTGATGGAAGCTGACTCTTGGGATTGCAGGACTAGCTTCACTTCTAGGGAGTGTTCAGGGGAGACTCCCAAAAGAGTGCCAGAGCCTCGAGTAGGGCGAGAGGGACGGGGGAGAGGGATGCAGTCCAAACATTCAGACCTTGGCAGCTGGTCTGTAGGGAAGCGGAGGAAGAGAGAGGTACGGGGATCGAAGGCCCAGGGCCCTGGTCCTCCTGCATTGGGGTGGGGAGGGCCAATTACACACAGTGCCTTTCCCACAACATCATTTTACTATTGCATTGTAACAAACCACCCTAAGACTTAGTGGGCTAGAACAATCTATGATTTCTCGTGTTTCTATGCATTCACTGGGAAGTTCCTCTACTGGCTTCCCCTGGGCTCACTCATGTAACTGGTTCAGTTGGGTCCAAGATGACCTCAACATGTGTCAGGCCCACGTGGTGGCTGGCTGTCGGCTGAGGGACCTCAGTGATGCTGCGCGGCCTCTCCTCCTCTGAAACACTAGACTGGCTTTCTTACGTGACAGTCTCAGGGCAGCGTTCCAAGCGCGTGAAGCGGAACTGCAAGGCTTCTTGAGGCCTCAAGTTTGGAACGGAGACAACTTATTTTCCACCATATTCTATTCATCAAAGCAAATCACAAGGTCAGCCTCGATTCAAGGGGCAGAAGAATAGACTCAACCTTTTGATAGCATGAGCTGCAAAGGATTTATGGCCATATTTAATTTACTCCTTTCCCCTCACACCCCAAATGTTTAGAATCCAAGGACAGAGGTAAACTGTTTTAAAAAGTTCGCCAAGTGATTATTCTGATTAGGCAGCTCCTTGTTAATATTAGTAATTATTAAGCTAAGATTGAGTACTAGTGTGAGCCGCTGAACTCAACACTTGATGCGTATTGTCTCTATTCCTTACAACAATCCTCTGAGATATGTGTCCTTTCACCTCCATTTTACAGATAAGGAAACTGAGGCTTAGAGAAAGTTATTTGCTCAAAGTCATGTAACTTGTTAGTGGCTGTGCTGGAACTTAAACCCAGCAACTGTGATGTTCTTACCCTCTACTGAGAACAACTGGCCTAGATAACCTGGTGAAAAACTTACTACTAATAATTAACAGTAGTAATGAGTCACAATGTATGACATCGTTTCATATCCATAGTCACATGTGCCCGTTACGACAACCCTGTGATACAGTTAGAACAATTCTGAGGAATTGAAACTGGCAGCTCAAAGGGAGTGTGTGGCTTTGCCCATGGTCACATTCCTGATAACAGGTAGAATCAGAAACATGTAGAGAGATGCAGTGAGTTCTACCCTCAGGTGAGCATGCGGAGCCCCATGAGGGCAGGGCCTTATCTGTGATCGTGGAGTGAGTGAACATTGCCTTCTCTGTGATGAACCGGCTTATGCCTGGGCTCCAGGTCAGCATAGGCAGGCCCCCTTTTCACCCCGAGTTGCTGGAGCACATCGGGCCAGGCCTGTGTGTGGTGGCTGGGCGAGGGGCACTTGCAGCTCTGGGCCTCAGATCAGCAAAGATCCGAAGACCAGGACCTTTAACGGAAAGGACCAGTCTCTTCTCTGTTTTATCCTTCACCAGGGGAGAAAAACTAAACCTCAGTTAAAGCAGACTAGGCATTGAGAGAATGTCTTAACTTGTGGGAATTTCTCCATGTTTGAACTACTGAGGGAAGTTACAGAATCATCCTTTCTGAAATCATTGGAAGCATGCTGGACTCAAACAGACCAGAGGTTCTCACCTTTTTTCTGTCCCCCTGTGGGAGCCACCCCCCCGCAGCCCCCCATAGGTGGCTTCATGGACCGGTGAATTCTCACCTTGAGGGTTAAAGAGATACATCGCTAGGGGAGCATTTATCAAAATGTCTGGAGAAATGAGGCATACGTAGTTTGAAAAAGCTTCCTAAACGATTCTGCGTCTCATTAGGTACTGGCCATCACCGACTAGAATTCAAGCTTCATGAGGACATGAATTTTTTTTTTTTTCCACTTTGAAGACATCTTTAATATGTCAATCAATATCATTACTATTTTTTTAACATCTTTATTGGAGTATAACTGTTTTACAATAGTGTGTTAGTTTCTCCTTTACAACGAAGTGAATCAGTTATACATATACATATGTTCCCGTATCTCTTCCCTCTTGCGTCTCCCTGCCTCCCACCCTCCCTATCCCACCCCTCTCGGTGGTCACAAAGCACCGAGCTGATCTCCTTGTGCCAGGCGGCTGCTTCCCACTAGCTATCTAATTTACATTTGGTAGTGTATATATGTCCCTACCACTCTCTCACTTCGTCACAGCTTACCCTTCCCCCTATGAGGACATGAATTTTTGTCTCTTGTTTATTCTTGTATCTAGCATGTAGAACAGGGCCTGGCACATAGTAGGTGCTCACTAAGTATTTATTAAATGAATAAACACATGATAAGGTCATCCTCTATAAAAGCCATCTTCTCCCCCCTCCAACTGAGAATAACTGAAACATAGAGTCCTTTGTGTAGCCCGGACACTTGTTGGCTTGTAGGGCTGGACTGATGACCTTTTGCATCCATGGTTCTGTGAAAAAAGTGAGGGGTCTAGGCCTTTCTCTGTCGTGAGTAGGTTGGGCTGTCCCCAGGCTCAAGCTTGGCTCGTTGCCCTACCACTGCCTACCCTAGGGAGTACCGAGGCTTACTCTTTTCACACCTCCTCGCCGAGCAGAGTGTCTTTGGTCATCGGCTTGGCTGGGCACCGAATTTCTCTCATCTGTGCCCATGTACACGTGGGAGGGCTCTTGTTTGACTTGCCCTTTTAAAAACAACTTAAGCATGTTGAGGTTTCCTGTTGATCGGGGGCAGCCAGAGGCTATGACCCAACAGGGAATTGCTGGCCAATCCCTGACTCACCCGAGCTGCAGTTTTCTGTGTGTGATGGAGCAGTGACTGCAGCCTGGCTCAGGGGCAGCTGGCTGCGTTCCGTGGGTGGCGTGGTGCTCTGGAGCCTGCGAGGCTGGACTGCTTGGCTTTGAGGGCCACAGCATTAGGGTCAGGTAGGCCTCGGTAGCATGCAGTGTTGGCAAAGCCCTGCTGTCTTTGAACTAAAACGGTTTGGGAAAAATTCTGAAAGTTGACAGTGATGACCCTAGTAGACAACTAGAAAAGTGTGCTGAAGAGGAAGTATGCCCATGGTTCTCTTCGGTAAGCTCGCCTTTACCATTTCTTGTCTTTATTTGTTCATCATTTACCGAGCACCTTCTAGACACTGAGTATGTGTCCCTCCACCTGGAAGAAATCGTGGTCCAGTAGGGAAGACTAAGAGGTTCCCTGATACTTAAAAACGCTGCATTGGAGACAGGGCTGTGCTCAGTGCTGCAGGGATTTCTGCTGACCTATGTCTGGGGGGCCGGGCAGTTCACAAAGATGGCAGAGGCCACTGCTTCCTCTTTAGAGCAGCAATCTAGTGTAGTCCTGGCTTCACCACGTACCAGCTAGAGACCTTGAATGAGATATTTAATCTTTGTATGCCTCAAGTGTTTTTCATTTGCAAAATGAAGATGATAATAATAAAGTATAATAATATGACAGAGTTTTTGTGAAGATTCAGTGAGTAAATATAGGTAAAAACATTTATTTAGAACTGTTCCCGATAGTTGCTAAGACCAGGGTGTTGATTTGGAGCTGGGGAATGGCTGATGCTTGTTTGATGTGATGCCACTGCTAGAGGCTAGAGCTGCGAAGGAGCTGGTCTCCCCTCCCCATTAGCCTCCTCATTGAGAGCGTGGAAAGGATTCTTTCTTGAAGGGCCCTCCTTATCCTTTTGAGACCTTCAGGAATCTGAGTTCTGATCAAGACCCAAGCTGAGGTGCGGTATCTTGTGTCTAGTAGCAGAAGCCTCGGAGGAGATGGGGCTTGTCAAGGAGGTAGATCAAAGGGCTTGAGTGCATATATGGGGCCACTTTGGGAAGTGGCATGCTGGAGATGCTTTGTAACAGTTCATGAGAGTTGATCATTAGTGTTTCTTCCCAAGTCCACATCCAATGAGGTCACATTGCTGGTTTGAAATCAGCCGTAGTAGGAATATTTATGCTGTGGAAGTTGGCAGATGCTACATATCTATGCTTTCTCACCCAAGGAGCCGATTGTTAGACATTTAGCAGCACACCACTGATCTTACTGTTCTCTGATTGGCAGATGTGGACTTTGGGGATGCCCTGGCCTGTCATAGAACTGGCTTCTGTTGCAGACAGTACTCAGGGTCTCTAGGGATGAATTGGGCAGAGAGGACCATTGAGTTTAGCCTGCTGTGGATAAGGAGCTGTTTCTTTCCTTGAGGACAGCCTTGGAAGGTCCGTTACTTGCATACAGTACTTTAAGCTTGCGAGTCCTATAGGAAAGGGATGCTGAGCTCTTTAAGAATGAAACAGTGTTGTCAGGCCACTCACTGCCATTTTCTCTTCTTCTTCTTCTTTTTTTTTTTTTTTTTTTTTCCTCTTAGGTCTCAGTCAGTCTCTCCACCTCCAGTTCTCTCCCCACCGAGGAGTCCCATCTACCCGCTCAGTGACAGTGAAACGTCAGCCTGCAGGTACCCAAGCCGCTGCAGTTCCCGGCTGCTCCTCAAGGACTGGCATCCCCGTGATCCTTCACCCCCAAATCCTCAAGCCCCCTCCCCAGACACTTCAACACCCATCTGTCCCCTCAAGGCCACCAGCTTCGGTTATTTGGACAGAAGCCCTTCAGTGTGCAAGAGAGAGGACCAGAAGGAGAATGTCCAGGGCGCAGCCCAGGATGTAGAGGGAGTAGCTGCTTGCCTCCCCCTCGCCCAGAGCACTCCGTCCTTGGGGTCAGCAGCGGGCCCACGGAGCATCTTTCTGAACCGCACCGGCCCCCGTGCCCACAGCCTGGGCATCCGGGAGAAGATTTCAGCATGGGAGGGTCGCCGAGAGGCTTCGCCCAGGATGAGCGTTTGTGGAGAGAAGCGGGAGGGCTCTGGGGGCGAGTGGGTGGCCAGTGAGGGCTGCCCCAGTGTGGGCTGTCCCAGTGTGGTGCCGTCCCCCTGCAGCTCAGAAAAGACCTTCGACTTCAAGGGCCTCCGGAGGATGAGCAGGACCTTCTCCGAGTGTTCCTACCCTGAGACCGAGGAGGAGGGAGAGGCACTCCCTGTCCGGGACTCTTGCTACCGTCTGGAGAAACGGCCAGGCCGGAGTGAGCCCAGTGCCTTCCTCAGGGGGCACGGCAGCAGGAAGGAGAGCTCAGCGGTGCTGAGTCGGATCCAGAAAATTGAACAGGCCCTGAAGGAGCAGCCGGGTGGGGGGCTTCCCCAGCTCCCCAGCAGCTGCTACAGTGTAGACCGAGGGAGAAGGAAGACCGAGATCTTGGGCACCTTGGAGGAACCGACAGGGAGCGCCAGTGTGAGCGCTGGCAGCCGGGCAGGAGGAGTGGCTGGAGTTGGGGGGGAGGCGGGCTCACCCCCGGAGAGGGAAGGTAGTGGCTCCACTAAGCCGGGGACCCCTGGAAATAGCCCGACCTCCCAGCTGCTGCCATCGAAGAGCTCCCCTGATCCCGCTGTGAACCCTGTCCCCAAACCCAAGCGCACCTTTGAATATGAGGCTGACAAGAACCCCAAGAGTAAGCCAAGCAATGGTCTACCTCCTTCAGCCACACCTGCTGCTCCACCCCCACTGCCCTCCACCCCAGCCCCACCGGTCACCCGGAGACCCAAGAAGGACATGCGCAGTCACCGCAAGTCCCAGAGCAGGTAACGAGTGCCCCTCCGGTGACATAGAGCTGGGCACGGCTGCTTTCTCGTCAGTAGAGGATGCAGAAGCAGACTGTAGCTGTGGGTTGCAGTCAGTGGCGCTTTATAAGTTCTGGAGCACCAAATAGTGTAAGGTGAAGCATGAGCTAGGTGAGAAAGATTGATCTGCTCTTGCACGGTAAGGATCCTCGAACGTGAGTGGGGGGCTGAAAGCGCTTCTTCCAAATGCCGTGTGCTGAACATGCTGGCTGGGTTTGGCCTTTGGAGTAGAGCCCTGTTGGAACTTACTCTGTGCGAAGGGTAGGGCCACCTTACTTTTAGGTAGAATTGGCAGTCCCTTGAGGACTAGTAAGATCTTAGCCTCATAACTACCTGAAATGCCAGCTCGAGATGTATTTCTTTGCCTGAGGCATTATCTAAATATTGCATGTTACCATTAACACAGAAGTGTTGACACATTTAACATGATTTCCTCTTTCCTGAGGGCTGCCTGGCCGTACAGGACCCCTGGGCTTATATGAAGAGGGGATCTTTGGATCCTGAAAGGGGAGACTGATGGAAAAAGGAGAGAAAGAACATTTCATCTGCTTCTTGGCCATGTCCAAGAAGGACCTGGTCACATTGGTTTCCTGGTCAGTCTCAGCATTCCTGACACTGGAGTACCCGGGCCATCTCCACAATTGTAGTGGCTTGGGAGCTGCAGCAGCTGGAGTCGGTGCAAGATGACAGGCATCTTGTTCTCTGAATTGGAGCAGGCTGGGAGCCAGCTTCCTTTGGAAGGCCTGTCCTCCTGCCCCTCACTGCCTTTCTCTTCTAACCCAGAGTCAGGTGGGCATTCAGGTTTGTTTGGCTTCTGGGGATTCTTCAATCTGACCCCACAGTTCAGGCTTCCATCCAGCATATCCCATCTCATGTAGAAACTTTCCTGCCGTGTGCAGAGAGGAAGACATCACAAAGGTTCAGACTCATGAGCCAGAAGAGCCCTTGGCTAAAGGTAATCCCATGTTTTGGCCCACCTCAGCATGCTCACGGACTCTTGACGTCAAGCGTGCCAAAAGTGTTTGCTTCGTCTTTAGTCATCCGTTTCTAGAAATACCTGTCTAGAGCCTGCTGTGCACCAAGCCTTTGTGCTGGTCAAGGGGACACAGGGGCACATAAGATGTGGCTCTTGCATTCAAGGAGTTGGTGATCTGGTGCAGGAGATAGATGTATAAATAAATCATAGATGCTGTGCTGTGTGCCCTGATCCACGTCTGGGTGGGATGCTGCAGAAACCTAGAGGAAGAGGCGTCTGAGTGGGGAGTGGGGGAAGCCTCTTCAGAGAGGGAGTTGCTGAGCTAAATTTAGAAGAGCAAGAAGCATTTAGCTAGGTGAAAAAAGGGAATGGGAGGAGATTACATCAACCTGAAGGTTCTACACATACACACACATTACATTTATAATATATACACACACATATACCATATACGGTGGAGTCACTTCCAGTAAGAATTAACAGCAAATTTAAATCTGTGCTCTTGGAAAAAAAAAAGAAAAGAAAAGAAAAAGAAAAGCAATTCAAAAAGCACAGGCTGTTTTATTTGCCTTTCCACACAGTGAGCATATTCCCCTGAGGAGCATGAAATAGTAAGTTTGTATCTGTTGTGCCAGGTACGATTCTTGTATTTAATATACTTTTTTTTTAAGAAAAAAATACAAGCCATATATTTCTGCTATTCAACCAAAGAGAAAGAAATCTATTTGTAACTGACTATATCCGTTATAATGAAAGACAGCGTGTTGGTCCTCGACATGGAACCTTCCTGAGGGATTTTCGAGGATAATTTGGCTGAACGTGATTTGCGTCATTTGCTGATTTGAGAACTGACTGCATAAGATGTTGAGTCCACCGTATACATCAGTGAAAGCTTGCTCTCAGACCAGCAGTGGTCTGCGGGCCAACATTCAGCAACCACTGTGCTCAGCTGGTTGAGAAGTCTGGGCCAGTGACAGAGAGATCTGGGAGTCATCGTGGTAGGAAGGGTAGATATGGTGATGGTCGTCAATATTGGGGCCCCAGAAAGTGCAGAGTGAGAAAGAAGAGTCCTGAAGACAGGACTCTGAGACCGTGGCATTGAAAAGGCAAGCGGAAAAGGGGATCCCTCATAGGAGCTTGAGACGCAGTTGAAAACTAGGAGGGACCGTGTCACAGAGAGGAGGGAGGAGATGGCCAACGTGAGGTGTTTGTCTGTGTCGAGGGCTGCACAGTAGCTGGGTAAGCTGAGAACAAGATGTGGCCTTTAGGACACTTTTAGTCCTTGACTTGCACCCCAGGGCCCTCGGGGTGTTGTTCATTAAACGAGAGAGAAAGGACTGCATCAGCTGAAAGGTCTAGTGGTTCCCAAAGATGAGGGAGGTGTTAACGGTTGAGAGGAGGGATTCAGTCAGTGCACTTCCTTCTCTCCCTCCCTGGGAGGGACCTGCCTTGGAGAGGGAGCGGATGCAGCTGGGACCAAGCCTTAGACATTGAAGGGAAGAACCTCCCTGATGAAGGGGAGGAGTAGAGGATACTGTGGGCTCAGGGTGTCTGAGAAGCTAACCAGCTGTGGTTTTGAAATTCTGCAGTAGAAGGGAAGGTTATTTGAGGGATGGAAAGGAGCAGGTGACGAGCTGAAGGGAAGCTGGGTCATGGAAGTAGCTGCTGGCTGCAACTGCCCCCTCCTTGTTCTGCCTCAGAAGTGGTGTGATTTGTTTTGAGGGCTCAGCGCCTTCTTTTTTCAACAAACCACCCACCACCAGCTGCTTCCCCAACCCCCAAACAGCCCTGAGCGTCACCCATCCAATGTTGAGCCCTTACTGCCTACTCAGTGCTGGAGACCTTGCTCGGATACAGGCATGATGTGAGACTCTTAAGAGCAGGTGAGGCACTCAGTTCCTCTGGATGGCAGATACTTCTCAAAACTGATGTTCTCCGGGGCTTGGAGGCCCAAGTCAAAAGCTCAGACCCTGGAGTGTCAGACATCCTGGGCGAGTCTTACCTCTATCAGTTCATCTCCCTGAGCCTCCAGCTAATCAGTCTTAAAGTGGCACGATACCTAGTAGCAGCATTGTGAAGATTAATGGGCTAACGTGTAGAGCGTATGACACAGCACCTGACACATAACATCCCTTTCAGCTGTGGTAGTTATTGGTATTATTTGCAGGCACCGGGGCTGGGACCTTTCAGACCATCTGTCTCTTCATTTGGATGGCAAGTTTGGATCCATCTTGATGCTTTGCTCAGTAGCTGGTTTTGTGAGGAGGACCTCCGGTCTTTGCTCTTGCCCTTGGCCGTTTCCCACCAGGGCAGCAGGAGTCGGGTTCCCCCGGAATGACTCAAACTCTTTGTTATCCACAGAAAATCCTTTGAGTTTGAGGATGCATCCAGTCTCCAGTCCCTGTACCCCTCTTCTCCCACTGAGAATGGTACTGAGAGCCAGCCCAAGTTTGGATCCAAAAGCACTTTAGAAGAGAATGCCTATGAAGATATTGTGGGTAAGCAGGGGTAGAGTCGGGGGCTGGCTCGTCTGTGGTGCTGCAGAAGAATGGCTGCAGGAGGGGCACTTCCAGGTTCCACTTCATTCTCTGTGGGCAGACCTGGCCCAGCTTCTGGAACTCCTCCAGGAAACGGCCATCAGAGAAAGCAGCTTAAAAGACTGAGCAGCTAAGAGATTAAAGCCTGGCCTTGAATGAATTGGAACCCAAAGGGCTTCTGGGACCACAAGAAGGGGGAAACCACATCATCCCTTCCTTTTATTTGCGAAAGGCTTTGGAGTCCAACAGGTGCCCTTTCTTAGCTGTGTATCCTTAGGCAAATCACTTCACTTTTTTGAAACCTTTTCTCTTATGAAATGGTGATGATGATATTTAGATGGTAGCAACAACAATGATAATAGTAATAACACTTCACAGCATTATTGTTAGGATTAAATGAGATAAAATATATATCAAAGTACCTAGCACAATGCCTGGTCCTTAATATGTATCTCTCCTACTCTTCCCTTAAAGTAAGTGGTGTCAAGAACTGTGAAAGTATCTGAGATTTCACTCTGCTTGCAAGCTAACAAGTCTAGCCTGCCCCAGTTCACAGATGCTGGCAGAAGACACAGACGCTTGGATCACAGACAGAGGACTTTGTTACTCATGGCACAGCAGGCCACGTGAGCTTGATGTTCACATGGGTTCCCCTTGCTCCCCAGTCCCATGCGGCAGTGGGGAGGAGGTCCAGGTAGAGGCTGCACACGTGGTGGGTCTGCATCCCAGCTGAGGAACCTCAAGCTTAGGGAACCCCAGGCTTTTCAAGGGGCTGCTAGCAAACCTTTGCCCCATAAGGAGACCTTATCCTTTTTATTCTGGTCAGCAAACAAATCTGCCTCTGCCCTGGAGGGAGACACTTGTCTTCCAAGGCTGTTTGCTCTATAAACATCTTAGAAAAGATAGTCTGGAACTGTTAATTCCTCCTGCTCAGAAGGTCAGAAATGTAGGACACCGTGGAGAATGGCCCTCCAACAACTGGGAGGATGTTGTGTTGGCAGACTTGTGTTTGAGCAACAGCAAAAAGCCCGTTGTCTAGGCTGGGTTGGGTTTATTTTTGGCTCTTATGTTAATTCTGGCCTCATTCTCTTCAGTGGGGGCTTCAGTTTTGTTCAAGTAAGGCATGTGTCTCAGCGTAGGTCTCTGAAGAGAAAGGAAGGTCAAATGCCCTTGCCCTTGACCTCGTCCGCCCTCATCTCTGTCTCTGTGTTATCTCTGCCTTAGGCCGGGGTGAGGGGATGAAGAACATAGTCTTAGTGAACACGATGCAGAGAGGAGTGGCCCTAGTGGAGAGCCCTCCAGATAAGACTGTGGCATCTTCGGAAGAGAGGGTCCTCTATTCCCTCATTTGATTGGAGCCATCAGTTTCCCAGTTTTCTCCGTACAACTTGCTGGGCCAGGATTTCTGGGAAGCCAGCAGCAGTGCTCAGGTCCACACAGGCACTGCTTTCCCAGGATGGGAGTGTATAGTATGTAGCCGTCCGAAATTCGGTCATATCAGAAGGACTGTGGGAACGAGATTCCCCAGAACAGCAAACGGGTTTGGGGAGAGAGGCCTCTTCCTTTACTACTGGGAAAAAGCTTTGTATGCACGGTCGCCCAGAGCTGAGGTCCAGAGCTGTGGGGATCAGGGGCACAGCCCCATCTGCCTCCCACCCCTGAGCAGGGTACAGGTCTGTTTCCTCTAGTTTGAGAGGAATTGTCACGTGTCGTTGCTGCCTAGGGCCCTCGGGAGCACCCCGTGTGGCTGCCGCAGGGGACAGGACAGACCCCAGATTTCAGCTCCTCTGCTCAGGATCCAGGCGCTGCCAACGCTGGGGCCTCACTGCTCTCTCTTCTCTGAGGAGGCTTTGCAGCCTTTCTGTGCTGCCCAGGGATCTCATGCGGGGGAATGTTCTTGCATCAGCTGAGCTGGAATAGAGAAAGGGCTGCTTCAACCGTTTCTCCCTGTCCAGAGTTCCATGACCGCAGGGCTCTGTTCGGGGTTGTTTGGGGAGAAACGGTGCGTGGTGTGTGGGGGGCGTGGTGGGCGGTGAGAATTTTGGAGGCACCGTTCTGGGCAACAGAACCGTCCTCTGGGTGTCCTGAGGTCAGGTTAGAAGAGGAAGGGGGAGGCAAGTGTGTCTGAGCCTCAGCCTCCTCACTCAGTGGAGGGGACTTCCGGCCACTTCGAGATGTTGCTCAAGGAGGCAAGAAAACAGAGGAGCAGCTTGGGTGCTTCTTAGCTGGACGAGCCAGAAGCTAGCGGTGAGCCTGGTATGAGGTGAGGTTGGGACTGGGGCATGTTCCTTAGCTGCTCAGCTAGCTTCTGGGTCTTTGGAGCGTTGTGTAGAGAGTGGGGGAAGAGAGATGGGGAGGAGGTAGGAGGGAGGGCACCTGGGTGTTTCGCGTTGCCCTTGTGGTGTGAGGGTAGGGTGGGTTTCAGCGTCTCCGGTTGTTCAGTGCCCTGGGCACGTTTTCTTCCTTCAGTATCCCCATAGCAGCCCCGTCTGAACTTCTAGACCTGACCAGGGAGGCTAGAGGGAATTACAAGGGAGAATACCTCTCTTTCTCTCAGATTCTGGTTGACTTACCCTTTCTCCTTCCCTGGCGACAGGCCCAAGAATTTGGACCCACCCCCGTAAAGGCTTTCGTGGGGGGCCCTTGTTGCTGAACTCTGAATGTCACTTTCACTTTTGCCTCCGATTGACCAGTGCCTGACTTCCTGGGAGCCTTCTCTGTCTTCTTGGACCAGCCTGTGCTCTGCGAGGCTGAGGTGTTCGGGTTTGGACTATCCAGCTCTTTCTTGTGCTGCCTCCCTTGCCCAGGGCCAGACGGAGCTTTGTTCTGGGGGTGTGATAATCGGGCTGTGGCAGGAGGTGGGCACGGGCCAGAGCTCCTGTGCTGAGTCTTTGTCTCGGGGACCAGCCCATTGGTCTGGAGTTCCTGGTCTGTAAGAGGCTGAGGGCCAGCTGGCCCAGAGACTAACGTGTCTTCTCCATGAGCCCTGGACCTGAACGAGGGGCCCTGGGGAGTGTGCTAGCCTCCTGCCCATACCAGGCATGACACCTTGGGAACTGGGGTGAGGTACTCCAAAACAGGCTGAGGTTATCTTGCTAATTTGCAATAGAGTGGTTCAGAAATAAAGTTACTGCCATGTTGCTTCGTGGGGTTGGTTAATTCTCGCCTGTCCAATTTGACATCTGCCTCTGGAAGACGCTGCTATCCTACAAAGCCTTATAATCATTTGCGTTCTGAGCCTGACAGTTAAAAATGCACCCAAGGAAGCAGCTTATTAGAGAGTTATGTGGAGTGGCCTCGGCGCCTGACCAAGGAGCCTGGGCTGCATTCCTGCGGAGATTCCCACTCCCATCAGCTAGCTGGGGCTGAGGGAGAGTTTCCAGGAACTTGAGCGGGGTGGGAGCTGGGGACAGAGCCAGTCAGCCTTACTGCAAAGCTTTTTGAGCCTCTGCTCTTTCTGCCTTCTTCTCTCATTTGTCCCAAGGCTGGGAAACAGAGACATCTAACAGCATAGAGGCTGCTGCGCAGAGGTGCCGTCCAGGGAACGGTGCCTGGGCAGTTGGTAAATGTTGTCCAACCTCGGAGGGTGGTAACAACTGGCCCCTTAGAGCTCCCCATCTGATGTGCTATGTATTGTCAGGGGAGTTGGGCCCCTAATCTGGCCCTGTCTCCACTGTGCGAGGGAGGGGAGGAGGCTGAGAACCAGGAGAAACAGCTGGTTGGAAGCAGGAGAGAGCTGGGGAGGGAAGCTGCAGACCCATGGCCCTAGCCATGGGTGTGGTCTGGGAAGCTTAAGATTCCGTTTGGGGAAATTCTCAGTGCTTGTGCACAGACACACACCCCTTCTCTAACTGGTTCTTCCAGTTGTGCGTTTGTTGGGGGGTGGGGTGCTTGGCACCCGTGGTTAGTGACCAAATGAGACGTGGGGAGGAGTGGGGGCAGGGCTAGGTGGGACTGGGTTCTTCCTTCAAGAGGATCCACATGATAAGTCTGGGCTCTGACCAGCGCCCTTAAAAGAGTGCAAAGCAGAAATTCTTGGCGATGCCCCTGTCCCTTGTCTCATCAGCAAAGCTGGGAAAGGTTGAGACCTCTGGCTTCCACAGCTGGGCTTGATGAGATGGAGCTGCTCAGGCCAGGCCTCGGGGGAGGAGGGCCTACCTCTTCTCTCTCTCCAAGGGCACCGTGGAGGGCCCTCGAGGAAGCTGCGTGGGCAAGAATGCAGGTGAAAGTCTTGAGGTCTGCCAGGCTTCCGGTCTCCCATCCATGTCCCTGCCAAAGCTTCCCCAGGTTTCTCCCCTCGGCTCCAGCTTCTTCCGCTTCGCTGTGGCTCTGCTCCTCCAGAGAAGGTTCTGAGCCCGGCTCTCCAGCCCTCCTCCTCTCCCAGCTCTGAGCCATTGCTTTGGGGTTGATTTACTCTCAGCAGATTCCATTTAGTGGCTCTAGGCCTCGGGGACTGCTTGGTCTCTGCACATCCCCATCCCCTGGGCACCCTTACTCCCTGGACAGATGGCTGGGAGTGTCTCCGTGAGGCAGCTCCAGAAGGCTAGTCAGAACAGTCCAGGAAGCTAAGAGTAATAGGTGAACGGGGGCTGTGAAGGGCCCAAGCTAAGGCTGGGAGGCAGGGCTTGGGCCAGGGCCAGCCGTCATTTCCTGGAGAAATGGTTAGTGGCCTGGTTATATCAGAGAGGATGTTAACCTTGCTGGAGAAGAAAGAGGCTGACGTTAGGGCTGGGCAGTCAGGAGGAGCAGGTGTTCAAGACTTTCCTGAAATTTAGTTTCCAGAGGCAATACTGGGCTTGAGAACCTGGTGTTCCCAACTGTTTGCAGTTCCCGGGTTATCACTGATGTGCATCTATTATTTCCCTGGGCCTCAGTCTCCTACATCTATTTCTTGGAGCTTTGGATTTTTTTTTTTTTTTTTAACTTAAAAAAAAATTCTTACTTATTTTTTAGCTGTGTTGGGTGTTCGCTGCTGCGCACGGGCTTTCTCTAGTTGTGACGAGACGAGCAGGGGCTACTCTTCGTTGCGGTGCGCGGCCTTCTCATCGTGGTGGCTTCTCTTGTTGCGGAGCACAGGTTCTAGGCGTGTGGACTTCAGTAGTTGTGGCACGCGGGCTCCGTAGTTGTGGCTCGCAGGCTCTAGAGCAGAGGCTCAGTAGTTGTGGCGCACGGGCTTAGTTGCTCCGTGGCGTGTGGGATCTTCCCGGACCAGGGATCGAACCCGGGTCCCCTGCATTGGCAGGTGGACTCCTAACCACTGCGCCACCAAGGAAGTCCGGAGCTTTGGATTTTATATTAATGTTCACAGCTTTGATTGTGGGGAAAGAAAGAAGGGAGAGAAGAGAAGGAGTGAAAGAGGGAGGAAAAGAGGGTTTGCCTTGGGACTCATGTCATGGCACTCAGAAGCTATTAGGAAGTTTAGAAACATCTATCTAAAGCAGTGGTTCTTAATGGGGTGGGTGGGGATGGGGGTACAGTTTCGTCCACCCATCCACTCATCCACCTTTCCTTTCTTCCTCCCTTCCTTTCCTTTCCCCTTCCTTCCTTCCTTCCTTCCTTCCTTCCATCGTCCATCTGTCCACCCATCCACCCATCATCCATTTATCCACCCATCTGCTCAGGGGACATTTGACAGTGTCTGGAGACATTTTTTTGGTTGTTGCAACTGAGGGGATGCTACTGTCCTCTGTCTAGTGGATTGAGGCCAGGGTTGTTACTAAACATCCTACAGATGCACAGGATAGTCCACCACCACAAGAATTATCCAGCCCCAAGTGTCAGTAGTTTGGAGCAACTCTTCTAAAGGAGTTGAGACAGAGTCATCCTATAGGTTGGGGGATGATGATAAGGACTCTGGCTGGTCATCCAGCCCAAAGCAGTTTAGATTTGATGAGCCTGGAATAAATGTTCTTCCTGACCCCTTCTGCTCTGTCCTGTTTCACAGGATCAGGAAGACTATGTCCTGGCTTTCTCCAGTCCTTGGTCCCCCAACCTCACTGCTGTAGGATATATGTTGGAGAGGGACCAAGACATACAGCGTCTATCCTGATTCCTCCCTAAGTGCCCACAGTGGGGTAGGCTGGAGAAAACATGCAGGGGATGCCAGGTTTCATATTTGGCTTCTGGAGGCAGGGTTGCTGGGCCAGCTCTGCTTAGTCAGGGCTCTGGAATGGAGACAAGTCATTTTCATAGCATGACTGTGTTACAGGAAAACGTCTGTTCAATTGCTGGGGACTCTGCTGGTGTTGGGAATCACTTAATTCAGTCCCAAATCCTTCCTTGACCCATCTTTGACTCATAAGTTTACAGAGATTTGTCTTGCTCCCATGGCAGTCTAATTAGCTGTGACCGAAATCCCCCCTTCACAGCCCCCCCAGCCCTCCCCCTACACCTCTGTAAAGGCATTTCCTAAGTTCATGGTGGTTTTCCATGATAGTAATAAGTAGATACCACAACGGGGGGAGATCTTGGTTTTGGAAATGGAAAAATCTGAAAGAAGCATGTAGGGATTTGGTTTTTCTCCTGTGTCCTGTCCCAGGAAAGCTTACACACCCAGTGGCCTTTGTGGCTAGTCTATGGCTCTTTCTTCTGTCTGCTCCCTGAGAAGTGACGTCTGAACTCCTCTATGGTGGAAGGCGTGGTCAGGCATCCCTGGGGCTCAGTGATCACCCCAGCTCAGTCCCGCTGCTGATTGGAGAAGCTGGAGTGAGCCCTGCTAGCAGTTTCCTGTGTGCCACCTCCAGCAAAGCCGCATCCGGGCCGCTAGTACCTGCGTCCCAAACAGTGGCCTTGGTACCGAGGGGAGGCTAAGGAAAGACAAGACAGAGGGCAGTAGAGGGCAGTATTTACTCACAGTCCCCGTGGACCTTGTCACCACTGTGATTCTGCTGCACGACTGTGATTCCAGGACTGACCCTGCTCGTGATATTATTGTATTTTAGAAAAGTCCAGGTATATGTTGGAAGGAAAGGGGCAGGAGGGCATGGCTTTTGGGAAGGGGTTGCTCTTCAAGGGCAGGGACTAAGCTTTGGACTTTCTGTGATTTTCTCGTAGTGCCAATACAGTGCGTACTGCCAGGGATTTTAGAGTTGAGTCCTGAGAAGAGAAACAAGAACTCCCCACCAACCCCACCTCTCCAGCCCAAACTCCTTTCAAGCCTTTCACATCTCCCATGCGTCATAGCAGGAGAGTTTATTCCAAAAGGGGATTGATGACCATTGTCTTTCTGCTGAGGTCTGTGGCGGAGGAAGTGGAGTGACGCTGTAGTCAGAGCGGTTCATTGAACAAAAAATACTGAGCGCTCACCTCTTCAGTGGACCAGACAAAAGCCCTGTCCTGAGAGAGCTGTGGCCCAGTGTACAGGCAGGAGGGAGGCCTGGTGAAGCCCGGCTCTCGAGTTTGCAGAGTCCCTCCATGCCCGTTTCCAGAAGCGGTCCTCAGGGAGCAGTGGGTGAAGGGACAGCCGTGTGACCTCTGAAAGCCTTTCCTACCTTGAACTGTATATCTCTGGGGCTTTCGCAGCAAAGGGACTGGAGCCAAGGAGAGACGCCTGGTGTTGGCTTTGTCCTCTGGCTGGGCACAGGCATGGGTGGCTGAGCCAGTCTTGTGCAGTCCCTGCATTTACAAAGCAGAGGCCAGGCAAGGCTGAGCTGAACTGGAGGTGGGGGGTTCAGCTTCTGGACTCGGAGCCAGGATCTGTTTGTAGCCTCCCCACTGCAGACGGGCAGCTGCATGACTCATGAGCTGAAGGGCCAGGCAGAAGCCACTCTCTTTGGCTCACAGGAATTCTGCTTGTTTATTTGTGTGTGTGTGTGTGAGTGTGTGTGTGTGTGTGTGTGTGTGTGTGTGTGTGTGTTTCCTTCGTGCCTTCTCCCCCTTCTCTAACTTTCCCTCCTCTGCAGGAGATCTGCCCAAGGAGAATCCGTATGAGGATGTGGACTTAAAGAGCCGAAGAGCAGGACGAAAATCCCAGCAACTGTCTGAGAACTCCTTGGACTCTTTGCACAGGATGTGGAGTCCTCAGGACAGGAAGTACAACAACGCCTTCTCCCCCTTCTCTAACTTTTCCTCCTCTGCAGGAGATCTGCCCAAGGAGAATCCGTATGAGGATGTGGACTTAAAGAGCCGAAGAGCAGGACGAAAATCCCAGCAACTGTCTGAGAACTCCTTGGACTCTTTGCACAGGATGTGGAGTCCTCAGGACAGGAAGTACAACAACCCACCCACTCAGGTAACAGCAGCCCTGACTTGGGCCTGTAGGGTCAGCACGAGGCGTGGGCCAGCTTCCACTCAGGCTTTTTGCCTCACTAGTGCTAGGCGAAGGTGACGTCAGGGAAGAGCTCTGCACTCAGGGACTTCTGCCGTGTCCATATGCTTGTGGACAATCGAGATGTGCTCTTAGGAGCACCCTGTCCCACCTTCTTCCCTTCACTGCTTGAGCTCTGAGCCGCAAAACTAAGGCAGGAGCCCCTGTAGTCTCCTGTCTAATCATTATTTCTCCTCCCCTTCCTGGAAACAGGAAGACAGGGCCCGGGTTGGAGTCTTGGTATTCTGCAGCTCTGGCAGAAATGATCTCAGCACTGGCATTTAGGGGCCAGGCGTAGGCCCAAGAACCTGATTTGGAGACCTAGACAGGTGTCTCCAGGACCTGGAACCACTCCCACTGAATAAATGGTTGAATGGATGAATCTCCGAGGAATGGACTCATAGAGGCAGAATGAGAAGAAAGTTGAAGAGTCGAAGGAAGCTCTTAGACTGTAGCTCATTCTGGCCTTGTCCATGGTGGACAGGAGGCAGGAGAATGGAGATCCTATCTTGGACCTACCCAAGCAACTCTAACTCTCCTAGATTTTTTTTTTTTTAATAAATTTTATTTATTTATTTATTTATTTATTTTTGGCTGTGTTGGGTCTTCGTTGCTGCGCGCGGGCTTTCTCTAGTTGCGGCGAGTGGGGGCTACTCTCCGTTGCAGTGCGCAGGCTTCTCATCACGGTGGCGTCTCTTGTTGCGGAGCACGGGCTCTAGGTGCGCGGGCTTTAGTAGTTGTGGCACATGGGCTCAGTAGATGTGGCATGCGGGCTCAGTAGTTGTGGCTCACGGGCTTAGTTGCTCCGCGGCATGTGGGGTCTTCCCGGACCAGGGCTTGAACCCGTGTCCCCTGCACTGGCAGGCGGATTCTTAACCAGTGCGCCACCAGGGAAGCCCCTCTCCTAGATATTTTATAACACTGGCTAGAGAATATAAAAATTATTTCTTCTGGCTCTGGAATGATGTGACTTTTTATAAAAGATTTACCTTTCTAATGTGCTCTGTTCAAATAAGCTCCTATTGAATTTGTATTTCCAGACTGATTGGGTGGGAAGGGGAAACTGGGGGATGGGGTGGAAGGAGGACTTGCTGAAGAGTGGTGAGAGGCGATGCCAGATCCAGACGGCAGGTGGAAGGCATGCCAAGTTTGCAGGGGTGCTGCCTTTTTGGTGGTGAGCAGGATCTGCCGAGAGTAAGGTGCCCTGTGCTGAAGGGTGTCAGTCTAGACAGAGGGAGGCGGAAAGTAGATCCGGGCAGGGATGGGAGCAGCCCAGGACCATGTAGGTGAGGGAGCCACTGGCTCCGAGGCCTGCGTTGCCAGGCTTTGGTGGTCAGAGGCCTGTATTCTCCCTGGAAGAAGTGAGCAGGGCTGGGTTGACATGTAGATTCTGGCCTCTGCTAGAGAAGCATTTTAGGACTAACTCAGGGGCTGAGTGGGGAAGGCTGGCTCCGTCGACCACACCCAGTAATGAGCAGAGTCTAAGCCTTGTCCCAGAGTTCAGGAGGGGCCCGCAGAATTCTCGCTTGGCCTTCTTTTTCCACTCAGATGACAGCCCAGTTTTCTTAGTCTCTGCTTTCTTTTTTCTGGAAGAAGTAGTTAAGCTTCCTTTGCGGAAGCAAGTATTGAATCTAGCCCTGACCTGCTGATCAGCAGCTGAGTTCTTAAAAGAGGAAACCCTGGTAGATGGAAATTCCAGGTGTGGCTGTGTTGGGTCTTCGTTGCTGCGCGCGGGCTTTCTCTAGTTGCGGCGAGTGGGGGCTACTCTCCGTTGCAGTGCGCAGGCTTCTCATCACGGTGGCGTCTCTTGTTGCGGAGCACGGGCTCTAGGTGCGCGGGCTTTAGTAGTTGTGGCACATGGGCTCAGTAGATGTGGCATGCGGGCTCAGTAGTTGTGGCTCACGGGCTTAGTTGCTCCGCGGCATGTGGGGTCTTCCCGGACCAGGGCTTGAACCCGTGTCCCCTGCACTGGCAGGCGGATTCTTAACCAGTGCGCCACCAGGGAAGCCCCTCTCCTAGATATTTTATAACACTGGCTAGAGAATATAAAAATTATTTCTTCTGGCTCTGGAATGATGTGACTTTTTATAAAAGATTTACCTTTCTAATGTGCTCTGTTCAAATAAGCTCCCATTGAATTTGTATTTCCAGACTGATTGGGTGGGAAGGGGAAACTGGGGGATGGGGTGGAAGGAGGACTTGCTGAAGAGTGGTGAGAGGCGATGCCAGATCCAGACGGCAGGTGGAAGGCATGCCAAGTTTGCAGGGGTGCTGCCTTTTTGGTGGTGAGCAGGATCTGCCGAGAGTAAGGTGCCCTGTGCTGAAGGGTGTCAGTCTAGACAGAGGGAGGCGGAAAGTAGATCCGGGCAGGGATGGGAGCAGCCCAGGACCATGTAGGTGAGGGAGCCACTGGCTCCGAGGCCTGCGTTGCCAGGCTTTGGTGGTCAGAGGCCTGTATTCTCCCTGGAAGAAGTGAGCAGGGCTGGGTTGACATGTAGATTCTGGCCTCTGCTAGAGAAGCATTTTAGGACTAACTCAGGGGCTGAGTGGGGAAGGCTGGCTCCGTCGACCACACCCAGTAATGAGCAGAGTCTAAGCCTTGTCCCAGAGTTCAGGAGGGGCCCGCAGAATTCTCGCTTGGCCTTCTTTTTCCACTCAGATGACAGCCCAGTTTTCTTAGTCTCTGCTTTCTTTTTTCTGGAAGAAGTAGTTAAGCTTCCTTTGCGGAAGCAAGTATTGAATCTAGCCCTGACCTGCTGATCAGCAGCTGAGTTCTTAAAAGAGGAAACCCTGGTAGATGGAAATTCCAGGTGGGATTTGGAGGAGTCTCTGGGATGCCAGCCTGTGGCTTCTCTGTTCAAGTCCCAGCAGACAGGTGCCGGCCAAGGCATCTGTGCTGAAGTCCCTCTCCCATGTCCCCTCTCCCATACCAGCTCTCCCTGAAACCCGGCAGCCAGTCCCTACGCAGTGGGAACTGGTCAGAAAGGAAGAGCCACCGGCTGCCACGATTACCCAAGAGGCACAGCCATGACGACATGCTGCTGCTGGCTCAGTTGAGCCTGCCATCTTCACCCTCCAGCCTCAATGAGGACAGCCTCAGCACCACGAGTGAACTGCTGTCCAGCCGCCGGGCCCGCCGCATTCCCAAGGTAGCCTCCCCAGCTGGAGCTGGCTGGGGCTGGGCAGGTGGGCAGGCAGGCGGTGGCTCTTCTCTCCTTCCCCCCTCCCTCCCCTCCTCCCTCCCTCCCCTCCTCCCTCCCTCCCTCTCTCCTACCCC
>NC_041229.1:63410276-63425022 GCF_002837175.3 Physeter macrocephalus | reverse complement strand
TCCCTCCCTCCCTCCCTCCCTCCCTCCCTCCCTCCCTAATCTGGGCCTGCTTCCTCAATTCTCCTGAAATCAATTTCAGGTCCAGGCACTGGCCTTTCTTTTTCATCTGGCTAATTTCCTTTTCTTATCAATAAAGATGCACTAAGTGATTAATGCTGTGCAGATGTTAGGGGAAAACAGGCTAGCCTGGCCCCCAGGGAGTGCTCCACACCACTGGGTGGATGGAAACAGTCCTTAAGAAGCTCCCCATTAGTGAGTGTGGGGTGCGCGAAGTCTCTGTGTACGCAGAAACATCTCCAGGCTTTGAAGGACCTAGGACTCAAACATGGGTCTTCCTTTCTATAACTCTCAGAATTGAGAGTTTTCAGCAATGATTTGCACACATAGGCAGCCAGGCCCAAATCCCCAGCCCAAAGCAGCAGGATTTAGCCAAGTGGTATTTTTAGCCTGCAAACAATGCTTGGGTATATTGGGAATTTTGCTCCTTCCTGCCAGGGCCCCAGGTTGTAGCCCAGAGGGGAAAGGCTCAATCCTTGTTCCTGTTATTGCCTCTGAACAGCTCTTTGTCTCACTTGGTTCAGGGACTCTTGAGACCCAGGAGCTCCCATCCTGTCTAGTTTGATCACAGTTCCTTCCTCTGGGGAGCTAAGTGTAAAGTCCTTGTCTTGGGGGCAGGAGACCACTAAGGGGACAAGTAGACGGGGAGCCACCAGTCTGCCCTTGGGGCCAGTGCAGCAGGGAGACCAGTACTGGGCCCATTTTGGGGAGGGCAGAAGGCTTGTGCCACTAATGGAACGGACGGCCTCTGTAAATCAGCCTTCTGAGGAGCAGGGGCAGTTGGTGTTAGGGTTGCCTCACCTTCCCTGCTTTTCTCACCCAGCTTGTCCAAAGAATTAACTCCATCTACAATGCCAAGCGGGGAAAGAAGAGGTTAAAAAAGCTGTCCATGTCCAGCATTGAGACATCATCACTGAGAGGTAGGCCTGGATGCCTGAGCTGGCTCAGGTTTCTGGGGCCCTTGGGCGTTAGAAGTGGGGAGAGGCATGGACTAGCCTCAGTTTACCCTTCCATGGGGCAATCGTGGGATCCTCCTGTCTTCTAGGAGGGTAGAGCCCTGCGAAAAAGTGGCCACATAGGAGGGGAGGGCCAAAGAGGGAAGGGAGCCTTGGGAAGGGTTAGTGCAGACTTTGGGCTGTGAGGCCCTGAATAGGAAAGTGGGTGTGGGAATCTGCATCTGGCAAAAGGAAAGGCCAGACTTACTGAGCACTGTGGTCTGTTTCCCATTTCAAATCTTGGCCTCCAGGAGGCAAGACCCTTGTGTTCCAGGCTGATAGGCCTCTCTGCTGGCTCAGCCTCCAACTTCGGCCCTCAGCTTGCCCCAGATCAGGACTGGATGGATAGGGGTTTGTGTATAGATTAGCACCTGCAGTTTGAGCTCTGAGGGACCCTGGCCCCGGGCCACGCAGCACCTGGCCAGGGGCCCACTGGGGCCCAGACGAGGTATATCCCTCATGAGAAGAGTTGGGTGGGGGGCACAGAAAACATTTGCTGTGGGGCAATGGCTCAGCAAGCATGCACTCTGCTCTTCACTTTTCCAGATGAGAATAGTGAGAGCGAGAGCGACTCCGACGACAGGTTCAAAGGTGAGGCACGGCTCCCCAAGAGCATGGAACCCTTTCCTGCCCTGGCTGTGGGGAATCAGCCTTCCCTTCTCTGCACATACAGTTCCAGTGTCCCAGAGTGGCCCCGTTTGGAGAGGCGATGGCAGGCAGGATACGAGGCCAACAGAGCAAGGAGCTCTAGGGGAGTCCATTCCTACAGTCATGGAGCTCAGCCCTGAGAGCTTAAATGCAACCATCTCCCTTTTCCCAAATTTAAGGCCGGTGACCCTGCCTTACTTTCCCAAGCCGTTGTCCATGAAAATTGGGTGCTAGGTTTGCCTGGTAAGTGTTGTGAATCTGGAGGGTCAGAGATGGGTTCAGTAGGTTACAAGTACCTCTTCTGGTTGTAAGAAGTGTGCCAAAGTCTGAGGAAACTGGTACTCTGGAGGCCCTGAGGCCACTCATCTTCCCTCTCCCTGGAGAGGAGAACTGCCACCTCCTTGGAAAGGTTCTGGGACCTTCATGTTCCAGGGGGCCTTGGGCAAAGCTCTGTTCTTTCTCTACTGGGAAGCCCTGCCTAGACCTTCCTGGATGATTAAAGTATGTGGGAACTATAGCTCCCTCCTTCCCTCCTCTGCTGGTCCGCCAGGCAAGTGGGCAAGTGGACTTTGGGCCTGGCGACAGGGAAAAAGGGTCCAAGTCCAAGGACTGATAGGGGCCCTAGGATGAAGGCTTCGTGGATGTCCATATCTTCTAGTCGTGTTGGCACAGGGGCAGGGGTGGCTGGGTGCCCTTGATGCATCCCTGGCTCAGGCAGTCTGTTGGCCCCAGCTCAGCCTCCAGAGGCTCCCGGAGGCCCTGACTGTGTCAGGCAGACAGGCTACCTTGCTCTCCCCCAGACCTCGTTAGCTCAGGCCACCAGACTAGGCTCCTGCACTTAGAGGTGGCCCATGGGGAAGGCGCCCAGAGCGTGGGGTGGAGGGGGCTCACGTGGTGGTCTTGTCCCTGATGTGCGACCTGCCCCCAGCCCACACGCAGCGCCTGGTCCACATCCAGTCCATGCTGAAGCGCGCACCCAGCTACCGGACCCTGGAGCTGGAGCTGCTCCAGTGGCAGGAGCGGGAGCTGTTTGAGTACTTCGTGGTGGTGTCCCTCAAGAGGAAGCCATCCCGGAACACTTACCTCCCTGAGGTCTCCTACCAGTTTCCCAAGGTGAGGCCACCTCCCTCCTTCCCTGCCCCCTCCTCTGCCTCCTCCTTTCTGCCTGGCCCATCTGGGGAAGAAGAGAGATCCTGTTCCTGCCTTAGCAACTCACCTCACTGCACTAGCCCTGAGCGTGGCTGCCTGTAGCCAGGAGGAAGGAGAGGGGGTGGGTTTGGGCCAGTGAGTATTAGGAGGATGAGGGCAGAGAGCGCACCCCCCAGCGTGCCTAGAATGAGATCCACGTTGTTTACAGGACTTCAAGGGTCCTGAGGAAAGGCCCCCAGCTACTTCTCCTACCTTATTACTTTTCTTTTCTCTTTTTTCACAACTTTATTGAGATACAATTCACATACTATATAATTCACCTGTTTAAAGCGTACGATTCAATAACTTTTAGTGTAGTCACAGTTATGTGATCAATTTTAGAACATTTTCATCACCCCCAAAAGAAACCCTGTACCCATTAGCACTCACTCCCCATTTCCCCCACGTACCTGAGCTGCTACCACTCCTTCCCTGCCCGCCCCCAGCCAGCCCGCCTGGCCTCCTTTCTCTTCCTGTAACACTCGGGCCCTTTCTCTCTGCCATTTCCTCTGCCGGGAATCTTCTTTCCCCAGCTCTTCACTTGGCTGCTGGCTCTTTCTCATTCTTCATTCTCCTATCAAATAGGAGATCTTTCTGGATACTCTAAAGTAGCCCCACCCACCCACTTATCTCTGTCATATAGCCCTGTTTATTTCCTTTGTGGCACCCTCTGAAATTTTGTTGTTGATTATCTCACTCTGCTGACCAGAATGCACACACAGGGACAGGGACCTTGTCCACTTGGTTTTCTGTTGGTAGCCCAGCAACATGTCAGGTGCCACATAGAAAGTGCTAATCTGGCATATATTGAATGAATAAATGATGACTCAGCCCATATCCGGACCTCTGTGAGAAATGGGAGTGGGGTCAGGGTAGGGTTGCTGAGAAGCATGCCAGTTGGGCAAACGCCACCTAGGACTCTCGGGGGAGGAGATATTTGTCAGCTACCCCCCACCATCCCCAAGTTCCACATCTTCTCTTATCTCTCTCTCCCCATATTCCTCTTCCTTGCAGCTGGACCGACCCACCAAGCAGATGCGGGAGGCAGAGGAGAGGCTCAAGGCCATTCCCCAGTTTTGCTTCCCTGATGCCAAGGACTGGCTTCCTGTGTCAGAGTACAGCAGGTGAGGCCCGGTCTGGCATAGCCTCCTTTACCCCCATAACAGTGGGCAGCTGACTCTGGCCCACCCTAGTCCCAGCCTCCTCTCCTACTGCATGCAGCCTGGTCCTTCACCCCCTCCCTGGGCGGTCCCTCTTCTTGGGGGCTGTTTCCTGGGTCCTCTGATATTTCCCTGATGCCAGACTTCTCCCTGTTCCAGTGAGACGTTCTCTTTCATGCTGACTGGGGAAGATGGCAGCAGACGCTTTGGCTACTGCAGGCGCTTACTAGTAAGTAGGGCCATTCGGTCCTCAGGGACTGGGCCACAGTGTTTGTATGTGTGTGTGTATGCTCTTCTTTAACTTGAGCTGGTAGAAACTCAAGTTGTTCTATGTTCTGCTTCCTTGTATGCTGCCTGAGGCCGCCACCACACACACACACACACACACACACACACACACACACAACTCAAGTTGTTCTATGTTCTGCTTCCTTGTATGCTGCCTGAGGCTGCCACCACACACACACACACACACACACACACACACACACACAACTCAAGTTGTTCTATGTTCTGCTTCCTTGTATGCTGCCTGAGGCCGCCACCACACACACACACACACACACACACACACACACACACAACTCAAGTTGTTCTATGTTCTGCTTCCTTGTATGCTGCCTGAGGCCGCCACCACACACACACACACACACACACACACACACACACACAACTCAAGTTGTTCTATGTTCTGCTTCCTTGTATGCTGCCTGAGGCTGCCACCACACACACACACACACACACACACACACACACACACACACACACACACACACACACACACACACACACCATGAAGCAGTCCCTGGGGTGGCAGGACTTAAAGTGGCCCCTCTGATTGGGCCCCAGGATCTAAGATAATCTACAATAAGGGAAGAGAATGGATCACTTTCTACTGGGCTGCCATACGTTTTTAGCTCTTCTTTACTTTTTCCTTTTGTTCATTTACTTTGGGCTTACAGGCTTAGATTGCTGATTCTGATTGCAGGATCACATCAACCCAGCAGTATGTGTGTGTGTGCATCAGATTGGGGTGGAGGACAACCTTCCTCACCCCCATACCTGGCCAACCTGATGTGCATCCTGTCCATGGTCTGGTAGGGCTGGAGGCTGAGCAGGGACAGAGCAGTACCTTCTATGGGATTCTGGGAGAGATGCCTTGAACTCAAGGGAAAGGGAGGGTTTTGAAAATATAAGCCATGTTGTAGAGAGAGAAGCACTACACCATCCCTCTTCTCATTAGTCCTGGGAAATAGATTGAGGTAAAGGTAAAGAGAGTCCTGTCACACACTCCCCTGGGGCTCACCAGGGGTATTGTTGGCTTGGGTTGTTTACAGAGTTTCAGGGCTCTCAGGCCTTAGTGGGAGAAGGGGCAGATGAGGGGGATCTTCGGCAAAGGTGATGTATAGCAGGGACTCCAGGTGAAGGATTCTGGGCTGTTCATTCATTCATTCAGAAACATGTAGCATACACCTGCTGAGGGTTAGGCAGCATATGCTAAAGGCACATAAAGATGAGTTAAACATGGCACCTATCTTCAAGGAACTTTAGATAGTCCAGTAGAGGAGGTAGGACTTTCAATGTAGAAGGCAGGGCAAAGGGAATGAACCGTGATTTGGGATCTGTTTATGTTCCAGGCTAGATGTAAGTATGTCATTTTCTTTATTACTCATAATAGCCCATGAGGTATTGGGTTGGCCAAAAAGTTGGTTCGGGTTTTTCCATAGCATCGTATGGAAAAACCAGAACCAACTTTTTGGCCAACCCAGTATTATTATATACGTCCTTTAGATTAAGAAACCGAGACTCAGAGGTAGAATGACTTGCCCAGGGTCATACAGCCAATCAGGGCCAGAGCCAGGTTGACTCCAAGTCCTTTAACACCAAGTCTGGTAGTCCTGGATCACCCCAAAGGGTAGTCTGGGGAGAAGGAGTACTTGGAGATAGAATGCCTGGTGAGTGGGGCTAAGGGAAGGTAGAGCAGTACAGATGCCAGGTGGGGAGCCAGGCAGGTTCACCTGGGCCTGGGGGCGGGTAGCGTTCCAAAGGCTGCCTTTGCAGGAGCAGAGATGGAGCAGAGCTGCTCCTTTGCAGCGGGCCTGCTGCCCCCAGGGAAGAGCATGTTTGTCCTGGCGTGCTCAGAGAGGGCCTGGGCTGGGTCCCTGCCAAGGGGGCTGGCACTAGCTCGGCATTCCTGCAGATTGGACACAATGATTCTAACCCAAATCCCACATACTTGTTTTAATCACTTGGGGCTTTAGGGGAGGCGGGGGAGAGGGAAGAAGAGAGGAGTGAGTTTCAGGCCTAATATGGACAAAAACAGATTCTGCCTTCTCTTTAGATCTGTGACGTGTGGCCAGCAGGTTTGGAGACTGAAATAGCCCATCTGCATTTGCTTAGCAGCCTGCATGAGGGGCCAGCACCTGCTGCTCTGCTGCCTCCCCGCTTGGCCTTGCTGGGCACTCCAGGCCTCTGAGCCAGAGGCAGCCACAGAGCCCTGCCAGCCCCTGGCTGGAGAAGTCAACTCCTGTGGACTCACTCCAGCCTGCATTTGGGGGCTCCAGGCCTGGGGAGCTCTCAGTGCACATCTCCTTCAGCTGCCTACCTTTCAAATCCCCCTTTTACTTTGTTCTCCTCTACTCTATACATGCCTCTGCCCAGTCTCTCTGTGTTTCTTTCCCTTCCTTTCTGTCAGAAGGCAGCATACTTTGGAGGTAATACAGCAAATCAGAGGCAGAAACAGACCCCTGGTTCCATGACTTGTCAATACATGACCTTGGACAATGGCTTAATAATTTTGAACTCAGTTTCCTCATCAATAAAAGGGGGATAATAATGCCTATCTAACAAGTTTTTGGAAAGTTCCAAGCCCAGGACTCAGATATGGTAAATATTCAATAAATAGTAGTTTGCTTCTCTTCTCTGGTGTCAGTTTGCTTTCCTAGAATGGGGATGGATCAAGGAAGGGAGAAAAGAGCAACTGAGAAAAGGGATGTTTTGCAGAATGTCCCCTCTGGGAGGCAGAAGACTGCCTGGCTTTCTCCTAAGGATGTACACAAGTCCCTCCCTTACCATTGGGGGCCTGGGGATTTAGGGATATAAATCCACACATCACCCCATAGCCTCTGCCAAACCGCTTTGTCCTTTGCCAGCCCCCATCAGTGTCCTCGGGGGGGGGGGGGGATGGGCGGAGCCTGTGTAGAGCTTGGCAGGAGTCTGGCACCTTGGGCTGGAAGGCCCAGCAGAGGCTGAAGCCTGCCCCCAAAGAGTGGCAGCCCTTTCCTTGGGGGCCTGGTTGAGTAGAGGTTTAGAAGAGGCCTTCACTAGAAGACTGGTGCTTAGTCCTCAGTTCCTAAGGAAAAGGAGTCAGATATAGTAATCATGCATTTTCTGATCAGTGCCCTGGGGGGGGGGGGATGGGCGGAGCCTGTGTAGAGCTTGGCAGGAGTCTGGCACCTTGGGCTGGAAGGCCCAGCAGAGGCTGAAGCCTGCCCCCAAAGAGTGGCAGCCCTTTCCTTGGGGGCCTGGTTGAGTAGAGGTTTAGAAGAGGCCTTCACTAGAAGACTGGTGCTTAGTCCTCAGTTCCTAAGGAAAAGGAGTCAGATATAGTAATCATGCATTTTCTGTGTCTGTGTCTCTCTCCTCCTTGTCCTGGCCCAGCCAAGTGGGAAAGGGCCTCGGTTGCCAGAGGTATACTGTGTCATCAGCCGCCTTGGCTGCTTCGGCTTGTTTTCCAAGGTAAGAGGGCTCTGGCTTACTTCCCTCCCCCTTCCCCCAGCTGACAGCTCCCATAGGAGTATCTGCATGCGGCTTAGATGAGAAAACCACCTGTGTGTGTGTGAGAGGGTGAGAGAAGGCGAGAATGCAAGGGCAAGTGCAAGCGAGCTCTCTGACTCCCTCCCCATCTACCAGCTCCTGCACCAGCAGTGTCTGCTGATGTCACAGCTCACCCTGGGCCATGGGCGGAGCTGAGTCCTTGGGGACAGAGACCCTGCGGGAAGCCAAGTGCCCAGGAACCCGACCTGAAGTGGTATTTCCTTTGCCCAGCTACTCAGATCTTGGAGTCTGAGGCAAGGACTAGTTAGGGAGCAGAGCCGACACCGAGTGGCCAGGGAGACGGGAAGGGTAGGGTGTGAAGCTCCTGGCGAGATAGTCCTCCATCTCCCAGCTTTCGGCCCGGGCTGGTCAGATGCCAGGCTGCTCTCTTCTCTGCCCGGGAGGTAGGGGAGGGCGGCGCCCTGACACCCTTCCTCTTTGGGCTGCTGGCGGTGGGCACAGGTCCTAGATGAGGTGGAGCGCCGGCGTGGGATCTCCGCCGCTTTGGTCTATCCCTTCATGAGAAGTCTCATGGAATCACCCTTCCCTGCCCCAGGGAAGACCATCAAAGTGAAGACATTCCTGCCGGGGGCTGGCAATGAGGTAGGGATTTCTGCAGCCTCTTCTCTCAGACCACGGACCGGGGCTGGCGTGGGACCTGCTGAGCCAAGGCTCAGTCTCTGGGGGTGCCGAGCACGGCCCCTTCCTTGCTCAACACATTTGTACACCTCACCAGCAGGGACTAAAAAGAGTGAATGACAGAACTGTAATTGTTGCTCAACTCTCTGCAGCTTCTAGGGGCCCTCCCTGACCTGTTTGGACTAAACTGCAGGCCACCTCTTATTCATTCATCAAATATTGACAGAATATGTGCTCTCTCACAGTCAGGGTTCCTGCAGACCTTGAGGCAGAGTCATATAGTTAAAGAGGGGCACAGCTCGGTGTCTGTGGAGTTCATAGTCTAGTGGGAGAGACCGACATTAAATAAATACTTGTACATAGAAACAGATAACCCCTAAAAGTGTTAGGTGCCAAGTGAAAGCACAGAGTGAGAGTGTGTAACAGGGGCTGTGCTTTAGATGAGGGGCCAGGAAAGGCCTCCTCTGAGGAAGTGACATTTTACTGGGGACCCAAGGTGAGTAGAGTCAGTCCGATGAAGTGGGAGGAGGTACACTGAAAGAGAAGGGTATGGGCAGGAGAGGATTATTCCAGGTAGAGGGACAGCATGCAAAGGCAAAAGGTGGGAAAGTGTGGATGCTTGCCAAGGAATGGAAAAAAAGGCCAGGATGGTTGAAAAGGGGAGTGAGCAGGGTGGATAGACAGCAGGGCCAAATCACAACATACCTGTAGGCCAAGTTCAGGGTTTTGGAATGTCTCTAAAGCAGGGTTATAAGATCCGAGATATGATTTTAAAAGCTCACCCTGGCTGCTATGTAGAATTTGGGCTGGAGTGAAAACAGGGAGATCAGCTTGGATATGTTGCAGTAGTACAGGCAAGAGATGATCGGAGTTTGGATTAAGGTGTGGACGAAAAGATGAAGAGAATAGATGGATGTGAGATGTGCTTTAGAATGAGGGTCAATAGCACATTGTGTTTGATTGGAAATAGGGAATAGTGTTAGGGAGATTTGAAGGCGAATTCCCAGTGTTCTGGCTTGAGCAACAGGTCAGCAATGGAGCACCTGGAGGGAGGAGGAGGCTTGTGAAGGAGGAAGAGTTTGACTTTATGCACAGTACATTTACGATGCCTGTGAGACATCCCAGAGAAGATGTTTAGTAGCAAGCAGTGTAGACAGGGAAGAGAAGATAGTCCCGAGGGCCTCCAGCATTTAGAGGGCCTGCAGCAGAGGAGGAGCAGCCCTGAAAACTAAGACAGGAGGAGCGCCAGGAAGCCAAGGACGGGGGCCTCTCAGAAAGGAAGGAGTGCTCAGGCGAGGTCAGGATGAGGTGTGGCGGGGTGCCTTGAGTTTCAGAAACGTGGGGGGTCAGGGGGCTGAGAAGCTTGAGTAGAGAGAGTTGAGAAGTGAATGGGGTTGAGAAGGGGGAGTAGCCAGCCTGTAGAGACAGCTTTTAAGAGGCCTGGCTGTGGGGAGACATGGGGAAGGGGCAGTGGTTGAACGGTAATGTGGAGCCAGGGGAGAGTCTGTTGAAGGTGGTTGTCTGGGTGCTGGTGGGAGTGGCCCATCAGAGGAAGAGGTTAAAGCAGCAGCAGAGGGAGGGGACAGTCAGACTGTCAGTGAGAAGGCAGGGCTGTGGGATCCAGGGAGAGACTGGCTTTTTAGGAGAGAAGGGTACTTACTTGTGTAATGGCAAGGAAGGGCCATGGCTTGTAGATTCTGGATTCTCATCTGATGGCTTCAGTTTTCTCAAAATGGAAAAGAAGGTCATCCTCTGAGAGTGAGAGGTGGATGTTGGGTTTGAGGAGAGGGAAGAAATAACGTAGTTGCTGCAGGGAGTGGAGAGGGTCTGACTAAAGAAACACTGGGTTTGCTGGGAGTGGCGAATGCCATTTAAGGCCTTTCTTGTAGCCTCTTTTCCCCCACGCTCTTTTGGAGGGACTTTCTGCTTCATGCATGACCTGGGGGCAGGACCACCGACCCTACCCTGAGAGCCCAGTAGCATGCCTGGGAGTCAGTCCTTCAGGATGGGGCCCAGCCCGCTCACCAGCCTTGTCTCAACGCTCTGACTTGACTTGCTTACTGTCCCTGAACCCTGCTTCCTTTTGCCTGGTAGACACTACCCTTCTTCTCTCCTTGGACAACCAAGTTAAGCATCTTGTGCTCTGAGCTGCTGCCCTGACGTCTCAGCCCTCTCAGCGCCCTGTGCAGATGTTAATTACATCTTTCCCCGGTCCCGGCACCAAGCTGGTGGGCTGTGATTGTTTAGGCTCATTCAGCCTCACTGGACTATGATCTCCTTGAGGGCAGGTGAATGAAGAGAGGCCCAGGTCCTGTGAGCTTCCTGTGTGAACTCTCACTCCCTGGAGGAGCCCGGACCCTCGGGGTAGTAGGAGTGGGGCGCTGACTGCATGCAGGCTCTCAGGAGGGAGGCTTGGGGGAGCTTCACCGTGACTTCTTCCGGGTGGGGCAAGGGCAGGAGGGGTGCAGAGGCCTCTGGCGTGATTGTGGTAAGGGATCCCTTCAGCACACATTCACTGAGCACTTTGGGTGTACCCCACATCCTGCTAATCACTGGGCCTTCTGGGGCTTCACCATCTGGTGGGAGAGACAGAGTGTAAACAGAACCCTATAAAAGAGACACATCCTTAGGGCAACTTGTGCCCATGTTGCTGCTTCCCTTGGGCCCAGAGGGATGACTGCTGAGCTAGGAGTTAGAACTTCACTTGTTTAGACTCTGAGGAACAAATGAGATGAGGCAGGGTTAAGCCCCTTGAGGAGGGCTCTGACACCACAGGGCTAAAAGAGGGCGTTCGTTTTCTCTCCTGGTTCTCGGGAGACCTACACATCCGTGCTGCCCACACGCGCTGAGGAACCAAGGGGAAGACTAGGCAGGCCCGGGTGAGAGCTGCTTTGGCCTGGCCTGAGCGTCAGCGGTTCCTCCTGCTCTCATTGCTAGGGTCAGTTGCCACCCTCCACCCTCATGACTGCCCCCAGGGAAGTGGTCTCTGCGCCACAGCACCGACCTTAGGAGTGGCCTTGCAACCTCTCCGGAGGGAAGATTGCTAGGTCTGGCCCTGATAAAGAGAGGCCTGCTTCCTGGCAAGGTTGTGGAATAGCCAGCCGTTTCCCTGTGTTTCCTTTGTCCTTGGCACAGGGATTAGACAAGCCAGTAGAGATAGAGGCCAGGACAGAGCCTCTGGAAGGAAACTCTTCCTAGCAGGAAAGGGAGGGGGCATGGCAACAAGGACACTCGCACTGTCTGTCCAGAGATGGGTGAGCAGAGCCGCGCGGAGGGGCAGCGATCAGCTTTGGGGCTGGGCAGCGCGGAGCCAAGGCCTTTCCTTGGGGAGACGGGCAGGAGGGCAGGGAGGGCAGTGCAGGTGAAGCTGTGTGGCTGCCTCCCTCCCTCATCTGTAAGAGCAGCCAGCTCTCCTCCCCCCCTTTCCTGAGAGCCTGGCATATGGCTCCCCAGCTCCTTCCTTCTGGAGCCTCCCCCATGTTCAGTTAGCCCTGTTGCCCACAGGCTGGGCATCTGAGTACTGTGGGAGCAGAGCTGTGGTCTGAGTGGAGGAGGAGACTGGGTCTTACTACACAGTGGGGTGGGTTAGAGGCCTTGGGAAAGCAGGTGGGAAGGGGAGACAGCTTCCGGTCGCTTTGTGTAGGACCCAGGAGTGGCACCCACCTGATCTGCCTTGACCCACTTGGCCCACTGTTCTCCTGCAGGTGTTAGAGCTGCGGCGGCCCATGGATTCCCGGCTGGAGCATGTGGACTTCGAGTGCCTTTTTACCTGCCTCAGTGTGCGCCAGCTTATCCGAATCTTCGCCTCGCTGCTGCTGGAGCGCCGCGTCATTTTTGTAGCAGATAAGCTCAGGTAGGGCCCAGCAGGTGAGGTGAAGAAGGGCGGAAAGGCACATCCACTAATTGATCCAATGTGATTTACGAGCCCTAGTATATGCCAGCCACTGTCGTATTTGTGCATGGAGTGTGTGTGTATGTGTATGTGTGCGTCTGCGTGTGGTGAGAGAAAGATCAAATGGAGAGGAAAGGTTAGCAAACCCAGGCAGAGAGGATGACTGAGGGAGCAGGGCTTGCCAGCACACAGGATGGCAGGGTTGAGAACCCAATGGAGGGAAAAAGACAGACGCTGCTGCTTTTGCAACGGCCAAGATTGTAGAGGTACAAATCTATTTATATGGAGAAAGGTAAGAAAGTAAGATTTCTAGCTGATGGCCACATTTCCTCTGGAGGGGGAGGCAAGGCCACCTCTGTGGGATGCTGAATTTTAAGAGAGCGATGAACTTTAGGAAGAGCCACAGTGAGGAAGGGTCAAGGGCACTGACCTAGGGATAGTATGAGGAGTGCTGAGCCATCCAGTGAGGGGGCCAGTGAGGGTGTCACCTGGAGAAGGCAACTGAATGGAGTGACCCAGGGCCAGGCATGTGGGGATTTGCAGAGAAGGACCAGGTGAGGGTCTTGAGAGTGCTGGGGAGGAAAGTGGTTATAGGAAGGTTGGCCAAACTAGGAAAGGGAGAAAGAAGCCCAGGGACTGGAGATGTCATTGAGGCAGGGGAGCTGGATTAAGAAGAATAAGAAAAGAGCTGAATAGATCACAAGTCTTAGTCTGAAATGTTGGCATTTATGATTTTAGAGGCAGAGGAGTTCCAGGTGGTTGTGGCCATGGGAGGGGGTGGCAGAAATGTCACTGGACATGAGGTGTTCTGGAAGAGGCCAAGCTCTTCTAGGCACCCAAAGTTTAAGGTTTTTTTCCCTCTTTAAAAGAGCGTCTTAGTCCATTCAGGCTGCTATAACAAAATACCACAGACTGGGTAGCTTATAAACAACAGAAATTTATTTCTCACAGTTCTGGAGGCTGGAAGTCCAAGATCAGGGTGCCAGCATGGTCACGTTCTGGTCAGGGCCCTCTTCCTAGTTCATAGCTGTCGGCGACTCACTGTGTCCTCACATGGTGAAAGGGGGGTTCTTTTTTTATAAGAACACTGATCCCATTCATGAAGTCTCCACTCTCATGACCTAAGCACCTCCCAAAGGCCCTATGTCCTAATATCATCATATTTGGGGGGTTAGGATTTCAACAAAGAATTTGAGGGGACACAAACATTCAGACCATAGCAAAGAGTATTTGTAGGGGATGGGACAGGCAGGGAGAGGATGAAATCTCGGCAACACATTGTATAATTTTTCGTCAAAGAACCCATCACGGGGGGCAATAGTTTCTTTAGAGTGGTGGAATTAATTTAGTCATTTAGACGTTTATTAAGCTATCTGCTATGTGCCATAACATACGCTAGGCGCTGATAAGAGAGGCAGAAAAGAAGAATCCTCTTCCTGGTTTGTCCCTCAATAAGCCCAGGATCCCTGGGGTCTTTCTTTTGTGTGCATGAGAGGGTCATGAGGAAATGGACTCCCAAATGCCCTCACAGGGCATTGGCGCAGGAACTCAGGGCCACCCTCAGCCCAGGAGAAGTAAAGAGGAGGAAAACCCAGAGCTTCTGGCTTTTCCAGAGAGAGCCAGGTTTAGAAAAGAAGATTGCCCCCCGCTTCCCATCACAGCCTCAGTGTTTCTGTACACCACAGTTCTGTGTGTGTCATGGGCCCGTCAGGCCTTGTGAAGGGACCGAGCCGGCAACCGTAACTAGCCAGGTATGGCAGCTCTCTGGGGCCCCATCTGTGCCTTTCTGCCATCTGTGTTCACTGTCTGCCAGCAAAGCCCCTGCTACCCAGCTGTGAGGCTCTGGTCTGGTCAGACTTTGATGCCCCTAGCAGAGCCTGGACCCTGAGGTTTCTTTTCTTGAAGGTTCCACTCCCTTACCCAGGACAGAGCCTCCTCTTGGCCACCCCCGTGGCCCTCAGCCTGGCTCCAACAGGGCTGTGTGATTGTTTCCTGTGGCTTCAGCTGCCTCTGAACACACTCCTGGACCATTTGGGGAGGAAAATACCCCAGGGCCCTGATCTGGCCTGGCTCAGCATTCAAGTCCTGCAAATTTTAGGTCTTAGAAAAGATGTCTTCCCTGCTTGGGATCTGCCTCTGACTGAAGAGGGGCAGAATAGGCAGCCCAGTGAGGGCACACAGGCCTGGACTGGGGTCAAGGCTCAGTAAGTGCAGCCAGTAATCCTTGGTCCCTCTGGCCTAGTTCTGATGTCTGTGTAAGTGGGAGGGAGGGAGGGAGGGAGGGAGAGTGTGTGTGTGTGTGTGTGTGTGTGTGTGTGTGTGTGTGTGTGTGTGTGTGTGTGTGTGTGTGT